>NC_142424.1:7665000-7965000 GCF_059516105.1 Syngnathus floridae | reverse complement strand
CGCAGAGTTCTTCGGATTGTTTTCTTTCTTTTCTTTTTTTTTACTTTGCAAACTCACACACACAAACACACACGCACACACGCACACGGTTGTTAAGACTGTTACCTAAAAGCCTCCAGCAGGAAACATCTGTGCAGACAAAACAGACATATTCAGTTTAGACAAAACCACAAACAGGACAGCCGTGTGCAAGCATGCACGCACACACATACAAACACACACACACACACACACACACACACACACACACACACACACACACACACACACACACACACCAGTATAGTGGATTTTCTGCTCAAAAAATGATCTTTGGTCAATAACTCGCATCAAAGACATTAATTTCTAGAGGGATTCGAATTGGATTGATATATGTACTAATTGAAAACGGTGTATTGTACAAAAAGTCACTTAACAATGGAGGTCAAATTTTAACCCCGTAATAAACTGATTTGTCACAATGTAAGAATAAGCTAAAGGTAGCGGAGAATATGTTTTGTCTGCACAAAAAACTACCCTGAACTGTATTGTATACAAAGACATAATGAATCTTATCCAAATAATAACGGCCAATCATTTGCTATTATCTATAAATTAAAATGAAGGAAGGAAGGAAGGAAGGAAGGAAGGAAGGAAGGAAGGAAGGAAGGGAGGAACGAAAGAAGGAAGGAAGGAAGTAAGGAAGGAAGGAAGGAAGGTAGGAAGGAAGGAAGGAAGGAAGGAAGGAAGGAAGGAAGGAAGGAAGGAAGGAAGGAAGGAAGGAAGGAAGGAAGGAAGGAAGGAAGGAAGGAAGGAAGGAAGGAAGGAAGGAAGGAAGGAAGGAAGGAAGGAAGGAAGGAAGGAAGGAAGGAAAACAAAGCCAACTGGAGGAAATGAGTACAAGTATAGGAAAGACCAAAACAAAGGACAGGAAGAATGGTTTCATGTCCAAAACTGTTGTATATAAAAAAAGACCAGTCAAGAGCAATCCAACACACACCCCCGTGGAAACATATGCACACAAATATACATACGCACGCAGTGCATTTTCAATTCCAGTACAGAACTACATTTCTTGCACACTGACACACGCAAACACACACACAACACACTTAGTTTCATTACAAAGACTGAGACCGTGCCATTCTACTGCAAAGGAGGCAATGCCACATTGGCAAGGCCCAGGGGGGCAACTGCTATCTTGTGCCAACACTCTCTCTCTCTCTCTCTCTCTCTCTCTCTCTCTCTCTCTCTCTCTCTCTCTCTCTCTCTCTCTCTCTCTCTCTCTCTCTTTCTCTCTCACACACAGACACACACACACACACACACACCACATCAGTATTCCAATACTGTTGCAGCGGCGACTCCGCCGGCTTAGTGTGACTTTATGTTCAACGTGGCGCGTTGTGTTTTCAAAACCTCTATTAGAATGTTTATATTCCACTGTACTCTCCAACACAGGGAAATATATATTCTAATATTTCCCACAAGTATGAAACTGTAGGATGAGCTTCTAATCTCTGTATTGACTTTCACATTGCGCTTCAGGATAAAGTAGCATGACACATGAAGCTCTATCAACATTCACTAAATGTCGGTAAATGACAGTAATTATTATTACAATCATTACTGTGCACATCGTTAGGGTTGTCTGCGTACTACATTCATTTTTTTGTGATTGCTCCTATGCTAAGCAGACATTACGAGGGGGTTGAAGGCCACAATGAAACAGCACTTTACTGAGATTATCCGGCTTTAACCTGAACAAACCCAAAACCGTGTAATCTGTACAGTTTTATTCTTCCTATGGATTAATATGATGACTCCACCACCCCCACCTTGTTTTATCTACTTAAACCAAAGTCTCCACATTTTAAATACACTATGCTGCTCTGTTTTCAGAAACAATGTAGATTTATGTAATTCCATGATTATTTCCTTGATAAGGACACTCCCAATTTATTTAAATATATATATATATATCAGTGTCATGTGTGTTTCCTTAGGACTATGGCTAATCATTAATCATGAAGACATGAGCGCATCCCCCCGTGTCTCTTCATGATTGTTTGACAAAGGAGACAGGCTGAAGATGATAGCAACTCATTATGAGCGAGGTGTCAGCGGTAGCAGCATTCAGGTGACACACCGCAGATACCACAGTGTTATCTGTCAGGATCATGTACAAGAACCACACACACACACACACACACATGCACGCACACACACAAATGTACACAAGCGAGCTGTGGCGTTTCTCTTTCTGTGTTACACATTCTGTATGAGAAAGTAATGCATACTGTTTGAGTCACATTCAAAAAAATTATAATGTCAATTTTTTTTATGTTTGATATCAGGTCTATCACTCCACAGTACAAAACAGAGACTGCTGTCATTAGAACTCCTTGCAAAAACTCATCCACTCAGACATAGGACAGATTATTAAGATAACATAAAAGTGTTTAAAATTAATGAATGATTGAAAAATATGGAAAAAAAAAACCAAAGTGAGATTTTTGTGTAAATCTACTGAAAATTAAATCACATATATATATATATATATATATATATATATATATATATATATATATATATATATATATATATATATATATATATATACACACACACACATATGTAGTAATTGAACCTTATGGAACAATATGAACCAATTGTATTTTTTTTTTTTTTAATTCCTCAACAACTGGTTCACAAAGCAGATTTGAAGCTTCGTTTTCCCATCACTAGTGTACAGATACACAACCACTGCCAGCAGACCCACTGGTAGCACCAACTGACCAGTGGCTAGAATGTTCTCTACTTCTTGCCCAAAGTCAGCCGAGAAACATTTTAGCCCACGAATGGAAAGTTGTATCAAAAATGGATACATATGGATGGATAGAGTGTGAATATGAGTGTATCCACTTATGATCTGATGACAATGAATAGTCTGTCTTTCACAACTTGTCCATCTTTACATCTCATCTTTCCTTTTTATGACTTTTTTTTTGTCCGTATATGTCCCTCTGTGACTGTTTCTAGTTGCGTCTCTTGTTTATCCGTCCCTTTCTTGCTGCTCGTCTTCCTTTCATCTCGCGCCATCTGCCTTCCTCTTTCTCCATTTTATTCTCTTCTCGTTGTCCTCCTCTCGCTGTGTCTGTCTGACTGTCTAACTCTCCACTTGTCTCACTCTCTCAATATGACTCCCCCGCCCCCTCCCTCTTATCTCTCTAAAAACTTGGCAGTGATCCCCGTCGTGTTTTTCTCCACTCCTCGTTTGGGGGATTGCGAATGAATGCGATCCAATCTAGGCCTCGGCTAAGAGACATGAATTTTCATTAATTACAACCTTGTCAGCAAAAGCATTATGGGATCTGAATATGAAAATGCTAATGAGTGGAGCTCATTTGCATATTTTTCTTTGTTGGAATGTCATTAATTATTACGTTTTATGATGATGAATGCAGCTGTCGATGGCTAGCCCTCCATGGCTAATTAGCTATCAGAAAATGCTCTGATCAAAAAAATGGATAGGGATGCTAAACTACTTTAATGTATAGCATTTTAACACATGGCTTACGGACTTATTGTCAAGGTTTTGAACCTGCACCTTGAGCTTTTACACTCTATATTGTTCTTATTGTCCACTTGTCCTGGAGTAAATGATCATGGTGAGGAGGGCTCCAAGTGCCCACTTTGGCCCACACAGCAAAGATAAACAAATTCAGAGGAGCTGCTTTGATTGGCCACGATTGAAGTCGGATGTGACAGCTCCCACAGTGTCGCAGCCTTCCCTCTCCTAGATCCACCATAAAGACATTTGTATGCCATCCACCACGCAGGATTACAAAAATACCATACAACCCATAATGTGATGAAGCTCAACAAAGATCTCTAAATGTCAGCTCCTTTCAAATTTTGACTTTTGGCAAAAGGAGTGTTAATGAAAATACACAAAGAGAAACAACAGCCATTCATAGAAATTCATAGAAAGGATTTGAACCCAGAATGTTAAGATTGAGGCAGACGTGTAAGTCACATCACTCTTAAATATGAACAAAGGATTGGTTTACCAATGTCACGCAGTGACGTTTTTTTTTTTCCCATAGCTTGATGCATTTAGTCACTATAGATTCTGAATAAGCATTAACCAAACGACATAAAGAAAATGATGAACATTTTATATTTGTACAGCATCTAGCTTCTAAATTCATTGAATGGTTCTGCATCAAGATGATCAGGTGTTTATTGCACAATTAACTGATCTGCTTTGCTCAACATATATCATCCTCCCGATGGTAAAGGTAATCTGACAAAATGATGACGATGCGGTATGATCTTGTCAAAGAAAGAAATGGCTGGTTCTGTAGGGAAAACTAAAAAGGTAGTCACTATGGTTTTCGAATATGAAGGTCCTTCAACATTACTTCAATGTACTGCACGGTACTGTTTCACCTCACACAATTTTGTTGCTCTCTATTGTTTAAAAAGTGCATCATGAAAAAATCTAATAAATCCCCCATTCCCCCAAAAAAATAGACCCACTAACTAACACCCCCCCTCCCTTCTCTTGGCTTAATGAATGCCAGGCTTAATTAGAGCACCATGATGTCAGAGCATTAATTATCAGTTGGCTTCATTTCAAGAAATAAACACTGTCTTTCTTTCAGATTTTTACTCTGTCTTTCTCCATTTTGCTCTGGACTATTCCTTGTTTCCTCCTGTCTATCCGTCTTGTTTTATTTCTCTCATCAGAGTAAAATTTGAAATGACTCGGTGGGGAAGCATTTCATATTTTTGGACACGCTCCTAAATCTGATATATGGATGTGATTCATGGTAATTTGATGAGAGCGGTCGTTAATTTATGTGACTTTCGCAAAGTTTAAGCAGCATTAGTGAGATGTTATATGGATAAGTGAATGACTTCTACAATCCTTCCTGTATGATCCTTGGCTTTGTGCGAGTGTCATTTGTACACCGAGCACCAGCGTTACTGTAAGAATAAACTAAGAATAAACAACACAATCCAAACACATCTGTGCAAAAGATTTCTAGGCACTAAAAAAAGAAAGCATTTTCCTTTGAGGCATGCAATGTAAATGTAGCCTCTACTCTGCTCAGATGATGAAATAAAGTTCATCGTTGGCCTTTGGGAGCCATGCTTATAAGTGAAGAGCTCTCTCTCCGTCTCTCTCTCTTGCTCTCTCTCTGTCGCTCCCTCGCCTGCTCACGCTCACAATAAACATACTGTTTCAGGCTGCACATCTCTATATTTCTCTGTCACCTCTTACACACAAACAAGCACTTTCTCTCTGCCACACACACACACACAAACACACATACTGTAGCGTGGCTGGCCAGATGGGACTCTTCCACATGACCAGGCCGATCAATCAACACTGAAGGGCCCAGGTGCTACTACGCACCATTTCACAGTCTGTCACACACACACACAAACACACACACACACGCACACACACACGGAGGCACACAAACACACGTTGTACACTCACATAACAGCACAGACATGCATAGATAAAGATAAAGGACACACACACACACTCACAGACACACACTGAGGCAGCTAAAACTCACACCCATAAACACACAGTGTAACATGTATGACCCATCTTGGTCTCTGGGGGGCCTCATCTGGATGGATGACAGACAGAAAGAAACACAGACTATGTAAATAAACAGAAATAACTTTGATTAGGTCCAGTTTGCACCCTAAAAATCATGTGATGTGATAAAATGTTTATAATGGACACTGTTGCTGTGCTGAAATAAATAATGATTTTAGCCAACAAAGTGGCAGAAATGGCAGTGAGGGTCAAGAGGACACCCAAGATTTTAAAAACTATTGTTGGACTTTTAATTTCATTTCAAACTTTTGGAAGCATCTTTGAGGATGAAACAAAACTTTCCCAGTTCCTCTTTGTTGTCTTCTTAACAAGTGTGTCTAAGGTGGCACTATGAGGACTCATATTCATCTTTGATTGAAAAATTGGTAAGACACTTGTTGCCTCATGAACACAGTAAAGGCCACGAGTTTTTTTAAACACACAGGCAAATGTCAAAGCTAAGGATGTGTCACGTCATGAATGGCACAGTGCTGGATTAAATAAATCTCATGAAAACAGAATTAAACCTTACTTAGTATATCATTTTAAGTGAATGTCCATTATCGTCCAATCAAAGACTAGTAGGGTCAGTCCTGGTTAATAGTTGGACGGAGACCACCTGAGAATGTTAGTCGAGGTTATATCACTTCCCCTAGTGAGGGTCGTGGAAAGGTTGGTCACAGTTGATTTTGAGTTAAAAGAGGTGGGGCACATCCTGGACTGGTCGTGAGCCAATCACAGGGCATCATGTAAAATGTTCCAAATAAAAGCTGTTCTCAGTATACAAATGAGCTCTTCCTCCCTTTCCTTTTTCACTCCCTTCAAAAACGGGTTATAAAAGTTCTGCAACAAAGCAAAAGCAGCTCTTCCCCGAATATCCCAGGACGTGTGTCCCAATCAAGTGATGTTTTCACGTTGTAATGTTTTACATTTCCGCCCTCCACCCTGCTGCCTTGAGAAGACCTATGATTAGGATGTCAGATCCAATTACACTGACAATTTCCATGTGAGACACAGACCCACTTCGTCATACACTACAGTGACTTTTATGGAGACTATGTTCAAAATAGCATGTGAGGGACACCACGATTGGATCATTTCAGTCAGAGACAAATCTGAATCATTTAATGATGTAAAACAACCATTTTTTTTCGAGTCACAAGTAATCATGCATTACTACTTACAAACTGATGATCCGACTAAAGTTATTTGTCCTGGTCACCGCGTTACAGAGCTGGCAAGATTCCACGTATTACCCAAAGAAAGTTATCTGTACAGTATGTTGTAATTTCATGTACAGTTGTTAAGTTGGCAAAGTTAATTCTGTAGCTTGCCTACCTTTCGTGTGCTAAATTAGATAGAATATTATACCAAATTCTGCATATTTTATATATTATCTTAGCAAGGGCCACAATATCTTGTTTTCTGATCAGTTTTTGTTTTTTAGTTTTGTTTTAGTTTTCATATCGCCTTTTTTTTATTTCTCTTTAATGATGAAATTATTTAGAACAAAAATCCCTCATTTTTTCTCTATGCAACATTTTTACACGGACCTCCTTTCAACTATTCAGATCACAAAGACCCAGACTCAGCAGGGAGTGACAGGAGCTTGACCTTGGCACCATACCTAGCTGAGCTAAGGTGTGCCTGGGGTAGAGATGGAGACAGGTGAGCCAGTTTAACATGGAAGACAGGAACACCGTGGAATGAAATAGAAGTAGAGCGAGGAAGAAAAGAAATGCTAAATGAGGGAGAGAGAGAAATAGAGAGCGAGTGAGCGTGAGAGCGAGAGAGAGAGAGAGAGAGAGCGAGAGAGAGAGACTGAGAGAGAGAGAGAGAGAGAGAGAGAGAGAGAGAGAGAGAGAGAGAGAGAGAGAGAGAGAGAGAGAGAGAGAGAGAGAGAGAGAGAGAGAGAGAGAGAGAGAGAGAGAGAGAGAGACTTCTATATATAAAGTGTCCAGATGTGACCTCTGCAGAGGGGGTCCGGCCTCTTGGCTCAACACTCATTAATAAGGTCACACAAAGGTGAGACAGGCGGCTGACTCACTGCATTTCAACAAAACAATAAGGGGAAGAGGATGGAGTCAATATCAACAAGCGGGCTCAGGTTTTTTTTTGATACGTTGCCCTTTCAGGCTGCTTTATGTGCTAGTTATAGAATATTGATGTTTGTATTCATGAAACTTGGCCTTTAAGAAATCTTAGGGTCACTTTTGAGACACATCTTAAAGAAATGGGGGAAAAAAATAGAAGAATCTGAAAGCCAGAAATTTGTATTATTCTAATAGAATTCTAATAGAAGACGCGAGACTCAGTCATCAGGAAGCACTTCAGATATTTTCCTTTACAGAATTACTTGAACATTGAAATTACTAACTGTTGAGATGCCGTTGAACAAAGTTCCATCCCCAGGCCCTCCAGCTCAGCGTGGGAATATTTTCACATTTCATTAGATAATGGAATCTTCCAAATAGGTGTTCCTAACAGAACTGTATCTAAGATAAAACCACCAAGTTTACCAAGTCGGTGGCAGTTAGGGGGTAGGTTGCACCTGTTTCTGTAGCAAGTTCACATATACCGTACTCAAATATGGTGTAAAACCACACACAAACAGGAACATGAAGTGCATCCACAAGTCAAAGAACGAAAATGCAAACAACAAAATCCAACATGTGTACACACACTCATACAGCAAATAACAAAACAAATGATTAGGTGCACACATATACATACACGACTGCATAACGACTTTCTACTGTCAAAAGTGTGACATATAGATAAATCAAAGCTCATGAAGTCCCACTTGCCCACAAACCACAAAATGATGCAACAGTCAAAAAATCCCACACAAAGACCAAATAATAATAATAATAAAATAATAATAATAATAATAATAATAATAATAATAATAATAATAATAATAATAATAATAGTAATAATAATAATAATAATAATAATAATAAAACCATTTATTCACAACGCATCACAAAACACTTGTGTATTTTGTATGACTTGATGCATTTCCACACATCGGTTTCAACGCTAGATCACTAGGAGTTTTTGTGTGTGTGTGTCTGTGTGTGTCTGTGTGTGTGTGGTGTGTAAGGCATCAGATTAATCTAGTAGGGTCGCTGAGATGACACTAATCCCTTCGCTGATTATCTAGAGCATAACATCACTCTAATCTGATGGGGGTTAAGAAAGATAGACAAGGTTAGAGTGGGTAAAGCAAAGAAAGAACAAGAGGAAGAGACTGTATTCACATTTGCAACACACAGGTTGGTTTCATTAAATTCTACAGCATTTCTCTTATTCTAGAAATATTATTTTGGGCTCAATACCAAGCACACACAAAATACAAAATGAGAGCACTGACAACCTGACTTCAGTGCCAGACATCCTTCCCTAAGCCACACCCCTTAAAGTGCACACATACTAGTGGATCTAAGTGACTGGGATTGATTACATTTTATTATCTTTTATTATGTTCAATTATACTTTTATACAATAGTGTGCCAATGTGTTTGGCTTTAGGGTACGAAAGTGAGAGAAAAGCCAACAAACTGAATCCAATCCAATATTGCAATGAAGTTATTCTGTTGAACCAGAGAACAGTCACAAGTGGAAAGTGAGGAGGATGTTTTCTATACAAAGTCGGTCGAAACAGTCTGTGTGTGTTTTCTATATCTGCGGCTGTCTCTGTCTCTTAGTGTTATCATTATCAAAGTAAATTGAGGTCCCCGTGTGCGAGATGAAGAATACAATATTTCCATTTCTAACTCGTGCTCCTCCTCGCTGCAGCTACATAGTATAATCACAACACTGTCAAAACACATTGCGCACACAATGGATCATTTCAATAAACCTAAAAGTTTAGATTTCCGAGTTGCATAGGCATTCTTAGCCATGGATTTGTGGCTTTCTAAAATATTTCAAGAATGATCATTATTACATGAGTTGTTTGTGTCACGTAGATCAATATTCCATATAGTGAATATTATTTATAATATCTACAAAAAAGTAGTATGTGACAATGAAAGGAAAGTCTCTATTGTCTCATGGTCCATGACAGAACTTGTAATAAATGTATGTTTGTAAACTACAAAATGATAATCACTGGGATTGAGCCAAAACCAAGAAAGGCAATTAACTGATGTAATGCGGCTATAAAGATCATAAACATTTGATATCAATGTTATGTGTCAAGATCATGACTTTCTGTGGTAGGTTTATGCAAATAAAATTATACAAGTATTAATGTTCATAACTTTAATCTGCAATTAATAAATGTTAATATTATAGCTGTATTAACAACTGTGCCAGTAAAGGAGAAGCGCTCAATTTGGAGTGACCTCGTCAAAAAGTATCAACATTAGCTTTGCTTGTAGAAGAGGCTTCCAGTATTATTCAGTACAGTTCTGTACCATTGTAAACTTCGGCGACAGCAATAAACTTATTGTTATCAAAAAATATTTTTAAAGACAGGTTTATGAAATGTACCAAATATTTTGGCCAGCGACTGAAGCAACAGTTAGAGTACTGTTGTTGCACAAGCATATTGCTAACATCAGGCTGAAACCACACAAAGTCACATTTTAGTGCATTTCATCTTTTTTTATTGGTCAGTCCACACACATGGGTGTTATTTTAACAAATTATCGACAAATTTAAAGTGTTGGTCGGCACTTTTTCAATGCAATGTGTAATTTGGGGTGTCCTGAAAAGTGATGGTTTTGGAGATACGAGGATTCCTCCCAACGCTAGCAATATTTCTCTTTGACTCCTCTTTAGTCGACTATAACATAGTTTCAAAAAGGCAAACAGCTATTTACCATTTCTCTCATCCAAATGTGAAGATTTTCAACACCGGACCACAAACTAATTACCCAGAAATGAGCGCATAAGAGCAATGGCAGAAATAGATGGCTGAGGACTGACATCTTCCATATTTTATGAATCCAGTCAACGCTAATTAAGCTCTAAGTGTGTGAGGGAGAGAAAAGAGAGATCGACATGGAGAAAAAGAAGGCGGGAAAGAGAGGCACATTATCTGTGTCAGTGGCCATTTGCTCACAACTGGCGCCACATCGGCAAGAGGGCCAGAGGCACGATGCATCATGGGTAAATGAGCACACACTGCACGCCGCTTTCCACACGCCGGGGCCAAAGGGGGTACGGGGCAGGAGTCAAGGTGGAGCAGAGTATGAGTTGACTTCTCCATTTGTGCATAAATCATTCGCTATCTGCACTCAAAATAATTACATTCCAAATTTTGATACCCTTGCAATGTACCTGTTAGCCTGGAGTTAGCGTACGAAGGTGAGATGCTGTCATGTGATGTAATGTACTGAGATCCTTCTGCATAGCTCTGGATAAAATGAAAAAAAATGAAAGATAGTTTAAGTAAAAGCTACATTGACAGAACACGTAAGCAATTCAAATAATTCCAGCTACACCAAATCTATATCTTGTTTCTGATGGAAAAAGGTTTTGGGGAAATGTAGCTGAGTGCCTTTACGTCAACATATTTTTTTTAATTCTAATCACATCAAACTAATTTGCAGAGTGTCTTTTTGGAATTTTGGTCCAGTAATTCTAGATCTGGATCAAACTATCTGTTCTATTTCATTCTACAGGTGTTGATTGGGGGTCAGGGCCAGGGAGGGACCTGAAGTTCTCCCATACCGAATTCACCTATTTGCATGGCCATTGCTCTGTACACTACATGGAGCACATCTGGCTAGAAAAGTAAATTGCCTTCCTCAAACTATTCCCACAAGGTGTCTAGTACACAATGTCCTAAATCCCTTGCAATTCAAGAGTGAAGATTCAGGAAAATAGGGGAAGAGGTTGACAATGCAATTATTTTGCCCATTAAATCCTTTATTTGTTTTTAATGGAGGTAGGTTCTTTGGGGTTGCACTCTTATGTGACACAAGGCAAACAAAGCATAAAGTGTTGTAATAACAACAGTCAATTAAATAAAAATCTGTTTTTCTTTTATTTATTTTTACCTTTGAAGAACGACTTCCACTCGCCCATGACCCTGCACTCGTTCTCTCCTCCATATCTGTAGCACAGTAAAAGAGGGGAGAAAAAACAAAGTTAAACAGAATTTTTTTTTTCCACTTAATTGATATGAAGAACTGCTCAAATATGCAATATTTTCAATGAGAAGACAGTAAGAAAAATCCACGGCGCATTTGGTTGTTGTTATCCAGTCACACAAATAGTCATCTGGACATTAATCCCACGTAATCAATATACCTCAATGACTTTTATCCTAAACACTCAACAACATTGCACACTGCATGTCATGTGTGTACATTTTGTGTACAGACTGAGTGTAATCAACTACATCAGAGTAAATCATCATCCCTCCTTTCTCCATGTCATTAAACATTATTGATTATGATTGCAGAGCCTTTAATGTCTCTATGAAATGTAATGGACCTTTAAGCCTCGCACAGACCACTAATCCTTGCTGCCATCACACTGTATTGCAAAGGTCAGTCCCTTGCCTGAGAGGTCACAGGTTTGAATTCACTGCCACAAGTGAATGATGCCGCAATGTACTACTTCCAGATAAATACTAACCTTGGAAACTAAAATGTCTTTCATTATACACACTTGCCGTAGTCTTTTATTCTAAATTGCTCATTTGTTTGGGCAGACCGAAATGATTTTTTAAGTGAAATAATAATAATATATGTGCATTATACATTTTGTAATTAATGGGCCAGTTGATCTGTGATTTGTATTTTTCTTAGTTGTACTATGTTCATCTTGTTTTCAATTGTCAATTATTTTACTGGTTCTTTTATCACAAACACATTATTTAGGTTTCATTATGTTTTGTTCATCGTATTTTTCTTTCTGATCTACTTCCGAACTTTTGTGTTATGACATAAAATTGACTGACACTACAAACATACAGAAAATAAGTGTGACGTATGTTAAAATTTCACTAATCAGTTCATAGCTTGGCATCAAATATACATCCATCCATCTATTTTCTGTACCGCTTTGTCCCCACGGGGGTCGCGGGCATGCTGGAGTCTATCCCAGCCGTCATTGGGCAATAGGCGTGAGACACCCAGAACCGGTTGCCAGCCAATCGCAGGCCACACAGAGACAAATAACCATCCGCACTCGCACCCACACCTACGGGCGATTTGGAGTGCTCAATCTGCCCAGCATGCATGTTTTTGAGAAGTGGGCGAAAACTGGAGTGCCCGGAGAAAACCTACGCAGGCATGGGGAGAACATGCAAACTCCACACAGGCAGGGCCGGAGGTGGAATCAAACCCGCACCCTCTGAACTGTAAGGCTGACGTGCTAACCAGTGCCCCACCGTGCCGCCTTCGAATATACATATCACCAAATGACCAAAAGACATTTGATGGGTTGAGGGTTGGGACTTAGTGGCTTTTGAAGCAGAAGCCATGTTGAAGAGGATGGGGAGGTTTACAATTAGAGAGCGATGCATTCAGTAGGGCAATTTGAGAGGATGGGAAAGCAGATTGAAGCAGAAGGACGAGTGCAAAAGAGGTGGGAGAAAGTGTGCAGAAGTTAAAAGATGTGGAGGAGGAGGCGGTAAGGCGTCCATGTGTCCTGCACCTGATAAGGCCTCCGATTGAGGGCTATAAATTACGCGAGCACAAGGGAGGGGGAACGGAGGGGGCCACACAAATGGCAAAATACAAACGGAGATTTTTTTCCCCACTCCCTATTGCCATGGCTAACACACGTGTGTGAACACACACACATGCATACACACACTTTGTGGGTGATCTATCATCAGCTAATGAACTTAGACTGACAGACAGCTCCATGTCTCACACAATGATCATATTAAGACCTGCCTGACACAAAACAGACCCTTATTAATGCTGTTAGCTAGTGTGTGTTGTGTGTGTAATTCGTGTACTACCACCGAGGAAACACAAATTCTGGCTTTTACTCCTCATCATTGCAGAAAAAAAACTAAGGTTCATGTAGGAATGTATAATAATGACTTTGTGAGTTTGTTTGGCAGCTGTAGCTGGTAGGCTTGCACGGACATGGTGATAATTGTTACTTTTCAAATGACATACTTTACATAAACTATTTAATATTTCAGCTATCAAATTGTGAGAGAAGGTAGATTTTCAGGAATGATTACCCCAAAGAAATGTGAATGTTTGAGGTTACATTTTCAACTTACCACATATTCTGTATTTTTTCAATTGTACTTAAATAAATTAAACCCACAGTTAAAGCTAGGTGATTTGATTACATAGTCAATATTAAACAACTAAGTTAGATTCACAAAATCTTCAACAAAAACCTCCCACAAATTGAGGACCTCAGTAATATTTTATCTCAATGGTTCTCTGTTTACTATGCCACTTGCGACAAATTGCTGGAAATCTGTCTTGACAGTTCACTTTCATTTAAAACACATATCAATTTGTTATTTTTTAAGATGCATACAGCAAACTTATTTTTGCAATGGATCCACTTATGCAGAATAAACACCAAGTGTAGAATCAAAAGCTAATCCTCTTTCCTCCTGTTTTTATTAGAATTGAGGATGAGCTTGAGCCTGTCCCAGCTAACTTTGTCACAGGCTCACAACTCGACTAACCATGCCGCCTGTAATCTAACATTACACCAACCGTGAGCTACGAATTTTTTAAAGCACGGCTGGGAATAAAAGAAAGAATTTCATTGAATTTTAAGTGAAACTTTCACTGAACCGCATTCACGTTATTCTCTTGGGTTATCACATACAAGCTCTAACACACAGGAAGATGAGACAGTAAGAATTAAGAGCCAGATTACGTTTTTGAATCTTCTTCTTTAAAGCCGCTTAAACTGTCTGACACCCACAATCCCACTCTTAGTGTGTGTGAGTATAGCCAAACAAATGAAGTGACGTAATGCTCAGTTCAGAATGTCATTCTTTGCCTTCTTATCTTTGCAAACTCAAACATTACCGGCTACCTCGTTTTGTTCTTCTGTGTTCTGTGTTTTTCTATTTGAGTTTCATTTTACTGTCAATAAGCAAGATACAGTATGGATATCATCTAGGCTCCTAGAACTAAGAAAATGAGATGAAGGGTGTTTGCGATACAAGTGTTAATAATGTTGCTGAAGAAAAAAATATACTCAAGAGGAAGTGATATTACTGGCTAACTTTAAAAGTAATACAAGAGCAGGCTACCAAAAGACATTATTAGTACAAGCAAACTTTTTGCTTCTGTTTTCATGTATGTCGAACTATTTATTTCATTATTTTATTGACACTTGAGAGTTATTTTGGGTGTGCAGTCATAATGCCGCTTTGTTTATGATACTTGCTCTATAAACACTATAAAATGGTTATGGTTGAATTTGTCAGTGGTGGTTTTGCACAAGCATGATTCATTTGCATTCTAGATGAGGAGGATTGATATCTTTAGTTATGATGAAAAGATAAGAATCTTCTCCTTGTTGAGAAAGTTAGATGGTAAATCATTGTAGTGAATGACCAGCCACTTAATGTGTTCCTAAAGCGGACAGTTTAAAAGAGGCAATGGATTGGAGTGGGTAGTAACTGTTTGGACCAAATTCATTGGAGGACTTATTCATTTGAGATAATATTTACAAAAAAATATGAGCTGTCAAAGTCATGCGGACTTCTGGTGACTTATGGCGGAGCTAGCAGCCGGCTAGCCTCTGTGCACGTCATGGTTGTATAAATGCTGTCGAAAGCTATGCGTGTCAAATTCTGAAAGCGATTGAGCTATTTTGACACTGATTCTAGTTTTGTGGTTTACTGCTTCTTCTTTTTTAAGGTTTCTGCTGAGGGGTGCACTGTTTAACAATCAGCATCAGTGTTACATATTGGTATGCAGAAATTATTCAAGTTTGAGGAGAAAAGTTACGAGATATGTTTGCCTGAGGATATTCTTTCCTCTTGTGAGCCACTTGCTGCAGTTCTCCTTTGATCAAACTGATCATATTCTGTTGATCAAAATATTCCTCAAGGGGATGCAAAAAGCAAATTGATATTTGACTTTCATACAGCTGTGAATGTTTTCCTTATTTTTTCCTGAGACTACTGCTATATCTGCTACTAGAACAAACTATACTATACTAACTATACTACTTCTAAAAATAGAAGCAAAAATAATTTCTGCATGTAAAATTACTGATCTAGAAGAAACAAAAAAACAGAACCTTTACATAATTTGGCCCTCGGTGCGAACTAACTGGAGAACAATGCAGTACATCATGAGGGATCAGTGTTGTTCATTTCATAACAAATTATACACACAATGCAAGCCACATTCTTGAAATATTTTTAATGCAATTTGTGATTTTCTATGAAAATTGAGCTTTATTGTCTTGTTGTTAAAAGTTGTTATGTAGACTCCTCTCAAATTGTGCACATAGTTTTTCAATTAGCAAACTGGAAGAGAATCCACGTGAATCATTTAGGACCGCAAACGTATTATGTTAAACAACATAGGTAGTTAGAGAAGAATTTTAGGAGGAAGTTAGGGTTCAAAAGGTTAATGATCAGAAACGCTTCTGTCTGATGCACATTCGATGTGTTACTATGCCTATTGATTCTCTGCACACATAATCCCGCACAACCACACACAAAAAAACACTTAAGATACACACACACACACACATGCACTCTCACACACACACAAACACACACACACAGGGGCCAGTGTTTCCTGTCATTAGGCAGCAGAGCTGTTCTATAATTAGAACATCTGGACCCAAGTAAGTTTAGTGCCAATGGCCTCACACACACACACACACACACACACACACACACACACACACACACACACGCACACACACACACACGGACACACACACACACGCACACCCTACACGTTATGGTTTATTTTTTTTACTTGTGCCATTTTATGATGCTTGTTTTCTCGCTTTTTTGTTTAGAAAAAAAGCACATTAAAGTAGCAAAACAAACAACAGCTTGGAGAGCTAATGGCACACTAAATGAATAGAGAGAGGCGCTTGTGAAGTAATAGAGGGAACGAGAGAATGGGAGGGAGTGACAGGAAAAGTAGAGAAAAAAAGATTAGCAAGTTCAAACATGGTTTTCTCGAATCAGCAGAGTTTTTTTTTCTTTAAATACTCATAGCCTACAGATGTCTTTCCAAAAGGAGAGATTAATATTGATTATAGCAGGGCACTTCCCTTTCTATATTTTCCCCTTCTCTGCAGTAGAGGAAGAATAAGAAGCCCAGCCGATTCCTTTGACAACCCCCCTCGTCTCTCCACACAAACTCATGTGAAGCCGAGCCAACTGTGGCTTAGATCTCTACACACCATTACCACCGGAGGAACAAAAGGAAATAAAAAAAGCTAAATTGTCGGAGACTAAAAAGCAGCAGAGTTAGCAAACTTTTAAAAGTGGAGAGAACAATACTCATGAAAGCACTGAGACAAAGTACTGCCTAAGAGCAATTAATAAGATAGCAAGTGAGAAAACAGAAATCATTTGCATGGGTATGTTCAGAAACAGAAATTGCAAATGCATTTTGTTCACTGTGACATTTAAGGTCAGGCAATGCTGGTCACCCTCCAGTTATGATTCAGATTTTTGATAAAATATTGTGAGCTGTCCCATTGAGAAACCTATTGGGTAAACTGTTAAAATACAATTGTTTCAAAAAAGGGTGTGAAAATAAGACAGTCACTGGTAATAAAAAAATAATAAAAAGAATAAAGAATTGCTTGCTCAACCCAAGCAGTTGTAGAAAATTCCCTGGACGCCAAAAGGGCATCCAAAAGGCAAACCACAATACAGCCAGCTAGTGATTGGTCCAATTAGTCAACTAATCATTAACTTCACTTTGTTATAACAGTGCCAAAATGACGGGTTACAAAATGGAGTTATTCATTTTCCAGTGCGGTGTCTCTTCCAAATTCACTTTGGGCTTGCTGAGCACTCCCAAAAATTTGAATAGTGAAAATACTACTACTACTACTACTACTACTACTACTACTACTACTACTACTACTACTAATAATAATAATAATAATAATAATAATGATAATAATAAAAATAATAATAATAATAATGAGCCACCAAAATTGCAAGACTGTTTTTTTTAATATGCCACCATTTTTACACCAGTTGCCAACAGTTCACGCATTCTGTCCCCTATTTAGTTAAATCTGATTCTCGGTTTTTGGGCGGCTCGGTGGCGCACTGGGTAGCACGTCCGCCTCACAGTTAGGAGGGTGCGGGTTCGATTCCACCTCCGGCCCTCCCTGTGTGGAGTTTGCATGTTCTCCCCGGGCCCGCGTGGGTTTTCTCCGGGCACTCCGGTTTCCTCCCACATCCCAAAAACATGCTTGGTAGGCCGATTGAGCACTCCAAATTGTCCCTAGGTGTGAGTGCGAGTGCGGATGGTTGTTTGTCTCTGTGTGCCCTGCGATTGGCTGGCAACCGGTTCAGGGTGTCCCCCGCCTACTGCCCGTCGATGGCTGGGATAGGCTCCTGCACGCCCGCGACCCCCGTGGGGACTAAGCGGTTCAGAAAATGGATGGATGGATGGATGGATGATTCTCGGTTTTTACTTGGTGGGGGCACAGCCAAGGTGATCCCCTTCCGAGATGCGCCTAACCCATCTCACCGGCGCATAAAAGCATCAACATTGTGGGACACAACATCAGCTGCTCATTATCTTCCTTGACGTGCTTTTTGAGAGAAACGCAACCAGTAATCTTGCAAATCCCTTAGCCAAAATGAATGTAATTACATTATTACTGTCTCATGTTATGTGTACGTCAATATCGGTTTTGGTTATTTTGAACATCATAAAGTAATCTAAAGTAATCAGTTAATCCATTAATTAATTCAAATTAAGCACCAGTCAGACAAACAGGTAAACTAGCAGACAGTGAAAGAAGAGTGAAAGAGAGAGAGAGAGAGAGAGAGAGAGAGAGAGAGAGAGAAAGAGAGCGAGAGAGAGAAAGAAAGAGAGAGAGAGAGAGAGAGAGAGGGATAGAGAGAGAGAGCGCAAGAAAAAGAGGTCTCTAGGTAAATTTGTCTTTGACAATTCAATTAAGTCTTCTTTCCCTCTAATCCTTAGAGTCTAAGGAGTTTTTTATTTTGTATATGATGGTTTTGTAAAACTCTATCTCAAAGACACCTGCCAGCTCTGAGATACTGCCAACAGAAGCATAAGTAAGGCTTAATCATTGCACAAGAGAGGAGGGGAGACATTTTCCCAAACTGGAGAAAGTCCAAGGGTTGGATGAGGGGCTGCGTAATGGTCTTTCAACAAGTGCAGAAAGTAAATCGACAAACAGTTGGGCTGCGTTAAACAAGCTCAGAAATTCGTACCTTGACATCTGCTTTTAATTACCAGTGAAAATAGAAAACAGCCCTTTTTATTTATTTATTTTTTGACTCTCGTGCTTTCATCCCGCTCTCTTCAAATGTCTAGAACCATAAACGTACATTTTTGCAACTGCTGAAAACTGTATGCGGTTTTTAGTATTTGGGAACCTTGAGGGGTCCTTGTGGAAATGATGGATCATTTGGTTTGAATATGACTAAAAAGAAGAAGATTGCTCCTGTCAGGTGTGAAGAAGAGGGCCGGTAAAAAGTAGTTCAAACTAGATTGCCGACAGTCAGCACAGATGGTGGTCATGGCTTAAAGAAACGGACTAATTTCTAAAGAAAAGATATAAACATTTATCCAAAACAAAATTTGTGCAACTGAAACATCAGCGCTACTTGCTTTTCCTACACAGATATTTCCACAAAAGAAAAAATCATGGAAACTATGAAAAGTAATTTCAGATCCGTCTCAGCAATCACAATTTAGATAAAAACTACCTGCCTTAATAACAAAGTTGGTGTTTGAGGCATGAACCAACATACAAGCATACAACCAAATATATATATTACATACGTACATATGCTGTAAATAAAACTCCCTACATCAGTGACTACATTATCTCAAAACTTCCAAACAATCACTATTATCATCATCACTCATCATGCGAAACAACAAACTGCTTTTCCCTTTAGAGCCAGCCTTAGGTAAACACAATTTCAATTTCCTAAATGGCCCATATGGAAGAAGCAACCTGAAATTGCTTTCACAAGAAAAAACTGGCCGTGTCAGATTTAGTGAGTCACTTGCGGTGTCGTGCAGGGCTGCCTGAATCTGGGCCTCGAGAGTCTCCAGTGTAGTCCACTGGCGGACCTAGAGGGGGGCCGCGGGGACACCAATCACCCCCAGAAAATTGCCTTTTGGGTATTTTCTTATTTTTCTGGGAATTACTTTTCCACATCCACCCAAACCAGCCCCGTAGGGACCACTTACTGAATCTTTATTTTATCAGCATTTTCAGAAGAATTTTTGAGGTTTGTAAAAAAAAAAAAAAAATGTTTTGCAAACCCCCCGAATTATCCTTGGCCCGCATATGCTGATTATCCACAGTATGTTTTATTTCAAATCCCTACTTGAATCAAATAAGCTAAATAAGTATGCTTCAAATTTTCCTTTCCATTAAATTCAGTTGTCAGTTCAGTGGTGCTTGATACAGTGCTACTGTGCTGCATGCACACAATCTACTGCTGGATCTACATGTCACAATAGTTGTACAAGAAAACACTTCAAGGTATTTCTGATGAATTCCCCTGGACAAAAAAAAAAAAAGTTTCCGACTGTGCCATTCTGAATGTGAGGCCAAAAGGCAATCTTGGAATGGAGCAGATACATAGCAATGCTCACACACATTAATTCACATGCACCTGTACAGGAAGAAGAGCAGACGCATTAGTTGGTTTTAGTCGGCGACAAGGAAGTGAGAGTGGGGCTCAGGTGAATTCCATCAACTTGCGCCCAAGCTGCTAATAATAGATCACCGAAACCATCACAGCATTAACAGCCATTTACTGAGAAATCAGTCACGCAGTCACTCGAAAAAAAAAAGACGAAACAAGATTCAGCTTCCTCCCACTGAGTGTCTCTCACTACCAACTGTATGTGTAAAGTGCCTTTGGACAGCTAGAAAAGCGATAAATAAATGTTAGGTGTTCTAAACATTATGATTATGATTAGAAATAGCAGTAGTAAAAAAAAAAAAATCAGCTACCATGTCTTGAGCTAACTTTGTAAATCCTTTTAAGCATGTGATATATTTATATAACACAATATATTCATTTACTTGAGACAATAGAATTGGAGCAATTTTAACTTCAACATTGCAATTGTTTGAGTAAACACTGATCAGTAACTTAAGTTTGTCATTTTTTAAAATTATTTTTAGGAGTGATTATGTGAAATAAATGAAAAGGTCCATAATTTATCCCCTGACGTAGTTGTTACCAACAGCGACCGTTATTACAGACTGGGGAGAGGTTCATCGTGGGATATTGCCACCTGGATGGCACCTCCTTTTCTGGAAGCGAGGAGTGAGAAGCCGCTAACGAGTTAGCATGTCTGCATGGGTGCAAGGTTGTAGGGACCCGCACACACTCACAAATACACACGCACACACACTTGCACATGCAACTTGACAGTCACTGACAAACAACCCTCTTGACACACACACAGGCCAACACAGCTAAACACACCCACACACACATATATATACACAAAGCAACAAATAGCGACACACACAGATAGCGCCTGCAGATATTCTCACAGTTTTTCAAGACTTGTTGATTTTATTTTTTTGCAGGAGAAAGTCCTAAGATTCATAAAGGGCATGACTTGTATTGCGTTCAAGGATTGAGACAAATCAGTTTTGTATGATTGTATGGTAAGGACATACACGTATGATGCAGTGGAAATAATAACCAATTAAAAAATTGTCTTAAAACCCTTAAAGCAAAGAAAACATAGACAATTCTACCTGCTGCTGACTGCAAAGGCTACGCTAATTCAAAATTCACGCTCAGACCTGTCACTCTTCACAGAACCCTGCAAACCTCCTCAAGTTACAAATTCCTCCATGACAGACTTCAAACTAGTGTTTGTGAGAATCCTACAAAAAAAAAAAATGGAATAGCCGGTCCATTGAAAATGCTGTCAAACTCCAAATTAATCTTTAGTTGGCTTGAAGGCTTTTAGAGTGCGACTGCAAACTATGGGCGATGTCATCTTTGCTTGTGAAGGTTTAGAATAGAGTTGCAACTGCACCACAACCCATTAGCATGAGAGACATTAGCACATCCCACTTATAATGTGGCTTAATACACAACAACTTATTTTATTTAATTCAAAATGTCGTCGTGACAAAATGTGTATAATGTACACTGCATCGTATTTAGCAAATGTGAGAACTCGGCTTAGTTATGTCACTATTCTGCCATATTACAAAGAAAGCATTGCCATCACCAGAGGTGATAAAAGATGTCAATAGTAAGATTAGAAAAGGTCAATATTTCAAGATAATTCTTTTAATTTGTGAATTTTATTAACGGGTCAGCCATTTTCATGTTCCTCCCTCCGACTGCCAAAGTCCTTGCCTTTCATTCTTTATTTACTTTTTTATCTTCCTACTGCTCCTCCTCCCTTCAGCCTTCCTTCCTTTTGTCCTCGTCTCCCTCCAGTCGCCGAGCCTTCTGTCCTCACCTCAAGAAGAGGAGGTTGCAGCTGGTGTAAAGTCACACAAGAGAATTATGACAGGCACCTGCCCACACTATCTTCAATGCTTCTAGTGTGGACGGGTAAACAGCAGAATGAAACTTGTGACAGATCTAAAAAAAAGTTATTCCCGTTTGCGCAGCAAGTCCCTTAAAACCAGCAAAAGATCCCATAGGACTTTTTGAAAAGCAACTGAAGCTGAACAGCATCGACTTCACAAGGACTTAAACGTCTTTTTTTCTCCCAAGAGAAACCTACAAGAAGAAAAACTTTCACAGTAAAGTTATTTTGAGGATATTTAATTAATAACTAACAATTTTGTTGCTATAGCACCAAATCACAACCCTTAACTAAGACCACAAAACTGAGCCCCAACTAATCCCCCCAAAAAAATCATACTTATATTCACACCTAAGAATGATTTTAGAGACTTCAAATAAACTAGCACACAAGTCTTTTGAATATGGGAGGAAGCCAGTGTACTCTGAAAAAAACCCACACAGACAGGGGCGGAGCTACGCGGTGGCCAGGCCACCCCTTGTCACTTTCTGTCCTATCCCGACAAGTAATGGTAACATACGATCGGTCAAGAAACGGTTTTAAATTTACTTTGATGTGGCAAAAGATATGACGTGATGGTCCCAGAGGAGTGACACATACGACATGCTGAAAGAACACAGCGACACTTTTGTGTGATTGAATCAACCGAGAAGAAACTGTTCAGCAGAGTGAGAATGTAGCTTGTTAAGAAAACAGGTAAACGTCTTCAGTGATAATTTGCTACACTTTGTTTACTACCAGGCCAATTTGTGTTGCTAAAAGCTCCCCACCCTGTCCCACTGCAGATGAGAATCATAAAGTGTGTCTGAAAAGACCGGCAATCCAATTAATTCACTTACAAATGTTTCATCATTTCTTGAAAGCCTTCTGTTCTTCTTACCTTATTGTGTTATGCTTGTTTCCACTTTAGTTTACTGTACCAAACAAAGTCCCTTGCCTTATAAGTGTGTGAATGTCTGGACACAACGAAAGATCTTGAAGTTCATTTTAAGAAAATAAATCTTGCTCTCTGACTCAAATACCGTATCATGGAGGCCAGTCCAATATTGGATTGTGTTAACAAATTACATCCACATCACTGCGTCAAAATGCCATATAATTTCAAGTTGTCACATTTGACTGACATTCCTTTGTGTCCATATCAGCTTGAGGGCAACATGGTGAAACCAACCAACTTGCTGACATAGCAGCCTTGTTGGGCCATTCCCCAATCAACCAGAACTCCATGTTTACCTTTCAAAAAAAACATTCATCAATGAACAAAACCATTTGAGACCACTGCAGTATGCACTTTGATATGAACATGTCTAGTTGTGTGGCCTAAGAAGTACAAAATACAAGAAATCATATCAATCAGGAAAATTAAATTGAACACACACATACATGCACACAAGAAAGAGCCCTCCAGAGAGTTCAGTGACCAGATGTCAGGAGGGCAGAGTGCGTCACTTGACTGAGAACAGGCGTGCGTGCATGCATGTGTGTGTGTGTGTGTGTGTGTGTGTGTGTACAACTACTCCATAAGTTCATTGATCTAAAAAAAAAAAAACACCCACCCACATGCACACTGGCAAACACTAAAGTGAAGGCTTCCCCTTTGAAAACCACATAAGACATGTCAGGGCACGCAGTAAGGAAAGCTCCGCTACTCTATCTGCAAGTGTGTGTCTGTGTGTGTGTTGGGGCACAGTTGGGTAATTCCCAATTCACACACTCACCTCATTCATTATTTTTTAAAAGTTAATCTGATGTGGCTTTACACAGTTTGCACACATTAATACTGTTGTTTTAGAAAGTCTTTGACTTTCTGCGACATTAATCTTATTTGTCTGTATTAAGCTTGTCTTATTTCATCACTTGACGGTTGAGGTAAGAAGTGAGGCTGAGGAAGGAAGAAATAAAAAAAACAAGAGATCGGAAAAAGGGTGCGCATTAATAAAATATGCAGGGCAAGGCGATTTCTCTGCTGCATGTGCCGCATGCATGGATCCCCCGCATCTTTTCAAATGCTTGGCGATGAAATTCCGAATGAAAATACTGTTGATGATTTACTGCCTTTACGGAGGCTTACTTCTTTATCGTCAGACTCGGGGCAGCCACTTGAGCGCAAGTAACCACTTACGACCTCCCCAGCTCCATCCTCAAGTCATCACGGTAATGATAGGATCTGAACTATACTCACAGTCGAGGAAGGTGGGGTGAGCTGCGACTTATTTGCATAAGACAGGACCACCCCCCTCAAAACTTTTTACATTACTCCAACACAAACCTTAACATGTGCCATCATTTTTCTCTTTTAACTTGAGGGTACTGTTTAAAATTTTAGGATATGGGGTAGGTGACATTTTTCAGTTATTTAGCTAGCTGTTTTGAAGAGACGTCCTCTGTAGCGATGGAAACTGTGCATCTGAGTGAATACAGCTGTCAAAGTCTATAACTGAAGTTATTATATTAACAGAGAACAGAACTTGCTGCTTCACATTTCACATTGTTACTATTCAGAGAACCTTAATTTGGCTTGCACACAAGAAAGAGCAAATGACCTCGGAGAACAATAATTGCATTCATGTGAGTTCACCACATACAAGCACAAACATACCAAGGATAAAAGAGCAGCACAAAAAGCATAACGTCGTATACTGCACAGTACGTATTCACAGTAACCAAACAAGCAGTAAAGCTGAAAGATCTTTGACGGAAACCCATTGGAGGGAAAATCCCTGACATGGCAAATAAAGATTTTCTCAGCGTGTTTTTCCCATTTAAATATGAATCAAATCAATTCCTTCTCTTTAGAAATGAATCACAAACTTAGTCACTGTTAACTGTGATGCACATGGTCACAGCAGAACATGTGCTGGACAGCCAAAGTAGCTTTTAAGAAGATCTCCTCCCTTGACTGTGCATCCTGAAATATTACAATGAGTTTCAGTTTGGTTTTCGAGCTTTTGGTTAGGTTACAGCAGTTTGCTTTCCAACGCTTGTGATAAATATGGCTATATGAAACAGCTGGTTACTCTCCATTGCTTATGTGATGAGTCAAAATCAGGAAGGAGCCAGCTGGATGGAGTCTGCAAAAGTCTCATTCTAGACCCGTAGCAAGGAGAGAATACCAGATCACAGCAACATCTGGGTTTGTCTGCCAGTAATTAACAACAAAAATACTATGGACTAAAATTAACACAGTGTCAGTGATACAGGTGGTTGACCAAGGGAAAAAAATCAGCTTGGGACATAATAATAATTGATGATTAAATTAATTGAAAAATAATAATCATTCTAATCCTGGTAGTCACACTTCAGAGCGTGAATATAATTTTTGACTAGTCTTTAGCAGCTATGTGCAATAATAAAAAATATAATGTCCAGCGGGGAGGGTGTCTACGAAAGCATTTATATGTAATATGAAATTAATGTAAATATTGTGGCATGTGGGCAAGAAGGGGCAAACCAGGAATCCATATGTGACATCTTAATCAGTTGTATGGGAACATTGTATTTTGTATCTGTGTTTTAGCCTCTTATAAATAAAAACGTATTCCTGTACATAGATGTGGAGAGAGGGACAATAGCATCTGAAATTTCCCTTAGGATCAAAACAAAACTGGTTCATAACCTTTGTGTCTCCGGAAAAACAAGCTCGAATGTCAGCTATATTCAAGTTCATCTCCCATGCAGGAAAATTCTCTTGATCTCATTACTCCCATTGACAGCTTTTAGATGATTCAGAATGCTGTCAATATTCCAGACAGGAGCAGCTTATAAAGAAAAGGCAATATAAACCATATATCCCTTGTATATTTAGAAAAAAGAATACTTTATCCGCAGTGGGTTAGTCTTTTCTATTTCATACACAACACAATTCTATGCATCTCATCGCTATCACTGACAGCTTTCAGATGATTCTGGTGCACGTGAATGAATCCAAAAGCGTAAGAAAAGGAGCAAGCAGCCTAGCCACATTTATTACCAGAACAGATGGTACCATCCTAGTGCATACTATCTTCAGAACAGAAAAAAACAAACACATTGCAGAATAACCCTCCGATTTCTACACCCACCGTACTACTATTTAGGTGAGGTGCCCTACACACTGAAAAACAATCTGACTTCATGAGTACTGCTTCAGTCCGTCAGTATGTGCCTGCAATTTTTCTTCATTTTATTTTTAGCTATAGCGCTATACTTGTTCACTGCCCTTACAATGTCACCAAAGCAAGCAGATTGTAATGACAAAATGTGCAATTGAACATGCCATGTGCTGTCTCTTGTTCTTGCTAGCTAACAAACTAAATTGGCGAACAAGCAACTCATTCAGAACATATGTGCCTGGTAATAGAATAAAAATGTCGCTGAAAATTGCAGCAAAAATGTATTCATAATTTTCTACCAAGCTTCTACCCACATGTTGGATTAGAAGTAATTGAAGACTAAAGATAAAAGATATTCAATGGTCATGATCAGGAGAGATTTTTCCCATTCATATTCTTTTTACACTTGAAAATCATACACTCAAGCATGCAGAGCCTCAAATGAGAAAGAGCTGTGTAAATGTGGAGCAAGGCTGGGTCTCTGCAGCCTTGTGAGTCTGGGCCACAGTAGGGACGGAGAACAGTCACTACTTGTTTTATTGCCTCATGATGAACACCTGCAACGACTGAGGGGGAGGAGGGGAAAAAAAAGGTCGAGGGCAGACAAAAGGCTCACATCTGTGTGTGTGTGTGAGAGAGTGAGGTACTATGGGAATGCCTGTGTGTGTGTGTGTGTGTGTGTGTTGTGTGTGTAGGTCTCAGGTTACATTCTTGTGGACAGGCTGCCAAATGAGACCGTCTGTGCACATGCTGCTCACAGCCTCCGACATATACACGCCCTCGTATGCTGGTAACTATGTTGGTAAATGTACCACATGACTAACTGTGTCAGCTCTTTCTTGCATAATTTAGATTTTATGAGTTGACATAAGTTTAGGCAAAAGGAAAAGCTAATGATACAGTACGTTTAGGCAATATTAGAGCTTATTATCTCAAGCGAAATAATCCCCCCCCCAATACCGGACCACAATGGCTTCCGTTACCTTGACATTTAGGGATGCAGCTACTTGCAGAGTCTTGACCCCAAAATGTCATTTAGATCTCGGGAACCCTAACCTTGGTACAAAGGTACAATGAGTTATTTGGGAATCCTCGAATAACACAGACAAATATGGACCCCAGCCGGACAACTATTTCTCAATAAGCATGTTTCACAGAACCTTTACTCAAATATCTGGAACTACTATGGATCTACGGAAGTGACAGTGGTGATAAAAGTAGTCTCCTTGCCTATTTCTTGCAGAATTTGTCGATGCTCTCATAGCTATAAAAGGAAAGAGAGACCTGAAAAAAACGGTCCTCATGTGGGTAAATATCATGCCATACATTTCTGAATCATTATTCTGAAAGGATGGGTGAGTTTCGAGCTTTATTTTAAGGTATCGGTACTCATGGAGACTGCCAATACCATCCACCGATACTCAAGGCAAATAAAGTCTGACATTAAGTCTACAGTAGTTGACGCCATTCTATGGCAACTCATCATCGGCTTCTCCTTTCCTGCTAAATATGGTATCATTTGCTGTTGTTTTATTTTGTGCATTTGTGTTGAATTCAAAACTTGGGGCTATCCCGTAGACCAGGGGTGTCAAACTCATTTTTTTCACGGGCCTCATTGTAGTTATACCTTCTTTTGGAAGGCCATTATGACTGTCAACCCGAATAAATGTATGAGCACCTCATATTATATACAGTAAAAGCTACAAAACAAACTGACAAATAATTCATTCAATCAAATGAGTAAAAACTGGTCAAACATTTAAAAAAAGGATATTATTAAAAGCGAAGACAATTTGCAATTCTGGTATTGACACGCAAATTTGATGCACAATTTGTCTTCGCGGGCCACATAAAATGATGTGGCGGGCCATATCTGGCCCCCGGGCCTTGAGTTTGACACCCGTGCCATAGACCAAAAGAATCCATCTCTACAGGTTAAACATCCATTCAGGAAACAGTTTATTGAGGAAACGGTGCCTGTTTTCCTGGAAATACAGCTGTGCCCTACAGTGAAGATATATTGCTGCTACCTTTTGACTTCGGCTTCTAAAGCAAAAAACCGAAAATGATTCATTCAGGACAACAAGCTATTCTAAATCACCAGTGACTATTCAAACACATTTTTCCACACATTACATCACGCAGAAGGCGGACCCTAATACAAACAGGTGGCTGAAGTAACTGACCCCCCATTATTTTGCAGACTATAAGGCACACTTAAAATTTTCTCAAAAACCATCAGTGCGTCTTCAAATCAGGTAGCCTTATGTATGGATGTTAAATTGAAGTTGAATAAAGTTTGACTTATATGCTGTATTGTTTGTTTCCTTTAATGCGCTTTATAATCATATCTGAAAAATACAGTATCTTCTCGAAGAAAAAGTCACTGTAGCTCATTAATGTGTTGCATTCACACTGCAGCCTAGTTCCAAAAAAACATTTATGTAAATTAAGCTGACACAGCAGACGTAACTGCTCTACACTCAACAATGTAGGTGGCAGTAGATAATAGACTTCTCCCCAATTTGTTGTGACTGATCTCTTGACCTCCAACCAACATTTTATGAGGCCAACTTTGCTTTCCAGACATTGAAAAGAAATGCCATGAAAATACAGAAGCCAATTCTTTTAACACAGGAAAGGTTTTTTGTCATTGTCATCAATCAAATATATGTGCCAGACTGTCATATGCACATCAAAATCCAACCAACTTTTAAGGCTACAAAATCTAAGGGTGTTTTCCAGTTGTCTTGTTTAGTTTGGCTGAACTGATCTCTGGTTCATGCAACCCCTTGGTGTGGTTTGTTTGGGCAGGTGTGGACACAGCATTTGAACTTAGATACAGACCGCTTGAAGAAGTGGTCCTGAAGTCCAGTGATTATTTGTTGTGTAATGTGATTCAGCCTTGATCTGACCAAAAAGTGTAAATGTTCAGAACAGAGTCAGACATATGCACATATTGTTTACTTACTTACTTCTGTGCGCATAAATCTTTATTTATTATTTGAAATATTAAAAAATAGTAGCAACCGTTTGGAAATGGTCGATGAATTCTTTTCAAAAGAGCCTATCATGATTGAACGTCAAACCAAGCTAATAACTCGCCATTTCGTTTTACATACGTATGTACATAACAGAGTGTGTTGGGAGTTGGGGGGGGTTAACATTACAACGTACCAGCTGGTTTTAGTATTCTGGTTTGTGGTTTATATTGACTGACCAGTTTCAACTCAAATATTTTGTAGTTTATACTAAAGTGTTCCAAACATTTTAAATAACAACAAATGATGTGTTTCATCACTGTCGACATTTGGGTCAATTGAAAGTTGTAAATTTTTAGACAAAGTGATTTCAAATTTAAGATTTAAAAAAAGCAACAGGTCTAAGGGATGCGTTTTTGCTTTGAATAGAATTGTAGCATCAGATATCAGACATCAACAATAACATTTGTCAGGAAAAGGATATTTGAGGATTTTGTTTTTCCTAATGTCTGTGTAACAACTCATACATCAACTGAGGATGCCCTTAAACGAGATGCTTTTTACGACCACTTTTGCCGTGTAATGTAAGATGGTGAAGGAGACATTTGATTCATGTTTCCGAAGTAGGTGTTATATTCTTTTGAATTATTATTTGGTACGTCTCGAGTGTAAATCTATAAGATCTACAATCCTTGGCTTTCAGTAACACAGCAGCAGGGAAACAACTTCATTATGCTGCATTTATTGGATAATTGGTTCTTCGAATGGCTCCAAGCTGCCAAACGATGGCCATCCAACAGACAGCAGGCAAGAAAAGTGGGAAAAGAGATGAAAGCCTAGAAATTGCCCCCCCCCCGAAAATAAAATCATGCCTTCTTAAATATGCTTTTAACCAAAGGCAAAAGCGCTCGCAAGTAAATGTTTCAGCCTCAAGTTATCGCCATTAAAAAAATACACCACGTAAAAAATGCCCCAAAACATTATACATTATACTGTAAAACAAGAATAGAAAAAATAAACAAGTGCAATAAGACTGGACTAGTTGAAAACGGGTAAATTAGCCAAACGTGATTTTTTTTTTTTTATAAATAAGTATTCACACAAACAGGCTACACAGAAATTGTGCAAAACTACAAATTTTTCACAGGGAGAGTTTTTAAGGGTGTAATGGTTGAAGTGAAGAGGGGAAAGCGGGACAAATGTTTATAGTGAGAAGTTCTTGCTATTCAGAGCCTTGAAAGAATGGAATGTAGCGGGAAGATCAATGTGTCTCTCTCTGTGACACACACACACACACGCACACACACACACACGTTTGCAGATGTTCAGAAGCTATGAGGAAGGAAACCTTGGCTTTCTTCAGGACATTATGAACTTGTCACATACACACACCCCTAAGATGTAAGCACAAACTTGTCTTTAAAAAACTATAGACAAAAATATTTTCTTTTTAAACATTTTTCACTTAATTTAAAAAAAAAAGGCCAACATCAGGATAGTAATATTGGTTGTTTCTTTTCTCTTTTTTGTCCACATGAGAACTATAATGCAACACACAAACCATAAAATGTATACACATATGCATATACGCAACCTTTTCTTTTCTCTCACTCCCACATGCACATACACACGTGAGTGCGAACACATACACACACACTGTCTGGCCCATCACAGGACCAGATGGCACTAGGGGTGTTCCAGACAATTTACAATCTTTGTGAGTGTGCATGTATGTCAGTAAATGTGTGCGTGTGTGAGATTTTCCAAGCAACCCCCTCACCCTTTTTGCCACACACACACACACAGGGAATTGGCACTGCCACTCTGGTGCCAGTGCAGCCAAAGCCTTAGACTGAAACAAAAGCTGGGAGAAACCATTGTGCAGCTTCCCTGCTCCAACCCACCTCTCACTCTGAACCAGATGGTTTCATCTGCTAGTCTCTGTAGTGTGAAGGTTCACTGTGTCTCTGGCAAGTCAGCGTACATCACATTAGTACATTTAACACACTCAATGAACAGATTCTCCATGCAACACACACTCTTAAATAAGAATATTTGCTTCGTGGCTGACTTTGAAATGAAATGTAGGTTGTTTTATTTCCAGCATCAATTTTCGATGCCGCTTGTCCGCGTTAAGTCATAAATGAACTGTTCACTCTGCATTGATCCCCAGCTAATCACTAACCGAAATATTTCAAGCTATAAGTATTTTTATAGAACGTGCAAAATGGAGTAAAATACAACATCTGTGCAAATCAAAATGATCAAAGTACATCTGCCCCTGTGGTGGACAGCATGTGATTTCTACTCCATTCCTTCTTTCACTTTATTTTATTCTGCTTATTTTTCCCAGCAACAAAATTTAGAATGCCACACAGTAATAAGCCCTTTGAATGTTAGCATATGTTTTGTTGTTTGTTTGCTTTGACGTTTTAGATTTTGGTTCTGTCTTTTTTTTTTTCAAATTATTCTTTTAGACACAGAACATAAACTTATGTTCCAACTAACTAATTCTAAACTAACATACACTGGCAAACAAGGTCAATCTAAGATCAAGAAGGAAGTGCAGAATAATAAGAGCAGGAAGAAACAGTTGATATTGATGGCTAGAAGGAAATGTTAACTAAAAATGAGTAAAAACAAAAACATCACATGATCACAGGATGTTTTGCACAGAAAATACCCCCAAATTGTGCTTTCTAAATTTAGAAAGGAAAAAAAATGCCCACAGAAACTGCTACAAGTATAATTCTGCAACAGTCTGGTAGTCAAGGAGTTCAAGGAAAAAATTATACTTGGCTGAGAAGGACTTGGAAAATGCCAATTATAAAAGAGATTTATTTTTTAATTAAAATAAAGAGGGAGTTGTAGGTAGAGCACACAGTAGGAGTCAGCTGTTTTGGTTATAATATTTCAATGTATTTTGAAATACACATTGTCTTTCATTTTCATCTTATGTCAGTGTAATATCGAAAAGATCGCACGTACAATTGTTCATGCACATTACATCCACCTTCCAGAATATGTTCCATTGAACTGAAGGAAAGCTGCAGTCTGGTTGAGCAGTACTGTGATTGCAAGCTAAACTGTTTGACGTTGCCTGTCTCTTTATTTTCTAAGGATTGGGTGGATTAGGCACAGGGACTACGTTTCTATCACTGCTGTTTCCGTTAAATCAAACAGGTGCAAAATGTACACCTCAGCAACGTCACATATTGACTGCAGAGCGAGGAGGACAAATAATGCGGCCTTGAGGTTTTGCAGTTTTACATATGGTGAACGATGAAGGGATACAAAGGTTAAGTAGATCAAAAGCTCAAAAATGTAGAATGCTGACCTTAAAAATCTACATACAGTAATTAGCTACAAAGTTTTAGGGTACATTAAAAGAGCTATATAATGCTACTTTTAACATTCCACAAATAATTATAGGCACATATATGATTATATATTACCTTTCCACAATCTAATTTATGATGAAATAATGAGTTATATTGGTGCCCTAGAAGTTAGAGGCCTGGTTCTCTAAAACGTCGCCTCTGCTGTACTCAAACGTTCGGCAGTAGATTCACCTAAGCGCAATGACAAGTACTTGAGCACATTGCAGAGGATACGTAGAAGCGTTTTATAATTTATTTGATGCACCAAAATCAGAACAGCCGCACATCAACTCAAGTGCAGAAACAACTGCTCTGAGAAATTGGTAATTGGTGTGTTTGGCTTGTAGGGGATGGCTCCTCACGTTGTGATGTCACAACGTGAGGACCTGGTCTCTTAACATCGCTGGAGTGTATCTGACAATTTAAAAAAAAAATCAGCACCCACTTCTATCCCAGAAAATGAAGAAATGAAACGTGAAGTACGTTACTCATAAACAAGACATATTTACCCTAAATTGTAAAGACATCTATGCACTCAATTTCTGTGCCTGTCTTTCATTCCTAATCACTCCACAGTTAATGATGGGCTTGCGTATAAATCCGACAGATTACCTGCTGCAGGTGTCCAACAGATGACTCTAAAATAGGCACTTGTGACACCAGAAATAAAAAGCTGATGAAGACCAGTAATTAAACACTGACAGTTTGTCAGACACGAGACGTTTAGTCGACTTATTACAAAGCGTATCAGAAGACAACAAAACACATATGATTGACGCAATAGGATCAGACACCAGAAAATGACGACTGAGTCTGATCTGAGTCACGGAGCAAAGTGAACAAAAAATAAGCTCTTCTAACTCTAGCCGAGCCCAACTAGTCTTAGCTGTGCCTTTAGGGAAAACATATGGAGTGCCGACTCGGTAGTAAGTCGGCTTGCCGAAGCAAGAGCTACGTCTATCTCCTGAGGTTTGTAAAAAAATAAAAAATAAATAAATGAATCCCTGCCAAATATTAACAGACGTGAACATTGAAATCAGCGCCATTATTAGCAAGTCATTATTAGCGTTTGAAAAGCAAATGGAGCTCATAATATTTGCCATTATAGCTAAAAAAACGCCTATTAATTCTTAATCCGTACCCCAATTAAGAGCATGGCTGGGAGTTTTTGCCAAGAAAAAGACAAATTAAGAGCCTCCAAGGCAGAGAGAGAATGTAGGAGGGCAAGGTATTGAGCAACCGGCTTCTGCTCGCCACCTATTTTGAAAGCCATCATCTTGGATGAGTTTGAGTGACGGGTGGAACGAAGGCTGATTTGACTGAATAGAGACAAGAGGGTGGCGGTGGGGGCGTTGTTCACCACGTTGAGGCGCATTATCTGTTTCAGTACAAGTGTATCAAATCAAACGTGAGAGGAGATATTATTAAAACGAACCCTTTTTATTCCTCTCAGCTGTAAACTGTGACTGAATAAGCTATACCAATTAGAGGAACAAAAATCCAGCATGCCGACGCGGTCGTATTCGTGGCTGCCCAAATTTCTCTGCAGATGTGTGAAGAAGCAAACACTGCTGCGGGGGATGATTTAAAAATTAATTTTCCCCCTAAGATAAAACAAAAACAGAATTAATCTGTTCCACGAGTGGAACTTTCACCACCGAAACTGCATATTCTGCTCAGTCATGGGAAAGCTAAAGTTTATCCCAACTGACGAAAGGCGAGGTACACCCTGGACTGATCGCTAGTCAATCATCGGGCACCAAAGCAACAATTAACACTCATATTGTGACTATTTTAAAATCATCCACACAGACATGACCTTGATTCAAGTTTCAGTGTTTTGTTGAGTGTGTCGGAAACTTCGATATAAGCCACAATTTAGTTCCAGCACTTTCTCAATTGATGATGCAGTCAATATAATTTCTTTGTGGATTTTCTGTGCATTGAACCAAATTTAGTAGCCTCACAATACATTCAAAAATGTCTTTTAACTCTTGTGCAATTTAACTGAACAAAGAACAAAAAAGCAAACTTTCCAACACACACTCCCAATGACCACAATTTGGACTGCAGTGGGATTTGAACCTTGAACCCCCAAAGGCAGGTGCTTATGGATTGAGCTACTATTGCCCACACTGGTTCAGTTGAGAACGTTTGCAAGATGTCGTAACAAAAATCATTCCGATTACTGTTTGCTATCTTCATCTGCTCTCTTCATCCTTTGTTCATGTATTTCACAATGAGTCTGTCCTGCATCTTTCCCTCCTGTACCAATACATTTAAACCACAGACACATGCACTATATACATGCACATGCATAATTTTGTGAAATCTCCCCAAATCTCTCATTTACACACTATCACACTCGCACACCTCAATCCTCTTCCAACACCGTTGACAGGAAAACAAACAACACATCTGAAGGGTTCGAACGGTGTTGTAGTGGGGGGGGGGGGTTCACCAAAAGCAGCCAAGACCTGAAATAGACAAGTGGCGCTGGTGACAAGCACAGTGGAGCCTGCTCTTTGAACGGCTTCATCCAGGAGGAGATTAGAAACACACACAGAGTTTGATGTGTGCATTATCTTTCCAGGGATGATCCCAAAATAAACAACAACTAGGCAAAATCTCCCAATAATTAAAATGGTTAATCCACTTCCCGTTTGCTGATGACCGTGGGCTGAGCATGTCAAGTGGGACTCTTGCACCGTTCTTGTTTCTACGCTTTTGTGTCTAAAGGTGAATTGATTTCCAAAAATATGAGGATTTAGTATCCACTAAGCTGTCAAAAATCCAAACAAATATTTGTAGATTTTTGGAAATGTGAAAAATGCATCTTTAACAAATCTGATAAGGTAAATTTGTTTGACAGAATGACGTTTTTTTATGTTTTTTCTTTCAGTGTCGCTGTCCAGAAATGTGTGACACTGCCACAAAATTCTTTACATTTATGATTTGACTTTCTGCATTCTAGCAAAAATATATTTGGTAGCTGTCAATTGGTTATTTGTTAAATGCAATAAATGTGTTTATTCATTCAGCTGTGGTGTAATATGCTTTTAGAATATGAAATATGTTCCCTTTGTCATTCCGTGTAAAGCTAAACAAAGCAAAAAAAAAAAACAGACATGAGGCAGAAACTCTTCTTACAACCCAAGCTAAATTTTACTCCAACATAAATGTTTGTTGAGGTTAGCGGAATAGAAATACTGCTCATGTAATAAATTAACCGTATGCTTGGAGCTCAAATACCCATGCAGTAAATTTTTAACAGAATATACTGTAAATATTTTTAAATACTCTCCCAAAATCTAGACCAAAGTCCTGACTGCTGAAAATAACCAAAGTGAAAATAACCAAAGATACAATGTGAGGACCAGGTTCAGCGTCAGCATGTCCGGGCTTCTGGCCTCATCCCTTCCTTTGGAAACTGCTGCTCTCATGGCTGTGCGGGTCTATAGAGTTCTAATTAGCTGCATTCACAAACAGCGCCGGGCTCATCAAAATGCCGAGGCCTGCAGAACGCCACAGCAGGGGTGAGCAGAATGTGTGTGCGTGATGAATCTTGTACATGTGGGTGGAAAAATGCGATGTTGTTTGTGTAGTTTCAAGTTTATGAGACAGTGCCGTGTTTCCTTTTTTGGGAGGGGAGGGGGTGCATGAAAATCATCACAAAGTGAAGATACACATTGACGCAGCAAACCAAAGCTTGCCAGCCATTTAAAAGTACAAAAACTGGATACTTTTTTTTTTCCCTCTGCAAATTCATAACATTTGTTGACCTGCTTCACATTTGCATACACGGCACGGGGGCAAACCACACCATGGCACACAAACAAGCAGTAAACAAAAAAGATGTTTGCAGTGTACTGTTTCTAGGAGAATAACAGAACGGCTCACAAATATGAGCAGGATCAACGGAAATGACCTACGTGTTTCTCTGCAAAAACCCCGCAGAAAGATTTTAAACCAGACCGACTGCTTCTCCTTAGATGATCGTGTATTCACTTTGGCTCATTATGGCTCAGAGGATAGAGCTATTACATGTACATTGCACTAACTAACTACATTAGGCGGGTCAATATAATATTGCATACGTTGTTTTGTAAAGGTGGTTGTATTTAGTTCAGTATTTCATAGGTAACATTCATAAGAACCCCAAAGATCCTCAACGTGTCCTTAAGTATAATATTGAACCCCAAAATGCTCCTGAAGTCACTGACATCCGTTTCCCACCATGCAGTAGGGTTACCAACTGGATTATGCAAACTTGTGTAGAATGGAAAATATTTTCAACCCTAACTTGTGGAACAAATTATGACTTCACACTTTACAATTGACTACTATAGGAAACAATGAATAAATACAGTAAGCACAAGCTAGCTGATGACAACGTCACATTTGACTTAGTACATGTGACTGCAACTTTCTACAGTATGTTGAGTTTTTTTTTAATATATCTACACGTGTGATATATCAGTATGCACAATATATCTTATTCATCAATCAAAACATTTTATATAGCCCTAATTCGCTCAATAACTGCCTCCAGGAATTCACACATGGATGTTAGCATGCTGTGCTGCTTTTGTGCATCCAGGTGCAAATGAACTGGAAATTCCCACGCTTTAAAACTGACACAATGTTAGCAATACAGAGGCAAGTATAGGTAAACAATTTGGAACCTGTTTTTTCACGTTTCTTAATTTTTCTACGATTCAGAAAGTTCTTAGTGCCAGACCTTCAATGAACATGATTCAACAAAGAAGTCAAAGCGTTTTATGAATATGCTTTACGGTGGTTGAGCTCACCAGGATGCATGGAAGGACACGTCAAGGACAGATTATTTGTGTGTATATGTGTGACAGTTGTTCAGTGACTCCCAGGCTGGTCCTTAGTAGTAGTAGGGCTTACTGAACAACTGTCACAGATATCGCTTCCCTCTCTTCTCCTTACTGTCTTTCATGTGCCAAAAAGTGTCTTTATTACAGGTAGAAATACTGGTAAAGATTAATGTATTCATTTCATATTGTTTTCACATTGTTTCATAGATATTCTCTGGACTGTTTATGTGCTTGGGTGTCTGGAATGGAATAGTTTACGAAAACAAAAACGGAGGTTCCACTCTAATTGTGTTGAATCACTCAAGTACATCTAGCTATACCATCAGTGATATCCACTTCAGGTTCAAAGGTCAACAAGAGCCTACTCCAGCTACCTGCAAGCTAGCTAATAAGCAGCTGTTCAAGAGGTGTCGTCAGCGGGGTACAAGAACCGGCACTATCTGCACTCTTATTGAGCTGATCTCAGCATGCGAACTGTTTAAAGCACAGGTGTCAAACTCAAGGCCCGGGGGTCAGGTACGGCCCGCCACATCATTTTACGTGGCCCGCGAAGACAAATTGTGCATCAAATTCGTGTGTCATTACTAGAATTGCAAATTGTCTTCACTTTTAATAATATCTATTTTTTAAGATATTTGACCAGTTTTTACTCGTCTGATTTGAAAACAACTTATTTGTCAGTTTGTTTTGCAGCTTTTACTGTATATAATATGAGGTGCTCATCCATTTATTTGAGTTGACAGTCATAATGGCCCTCCGAAAGAAGCTATGACTACAATGCGGCCCCCGAAAAAAATGAGTTTGACACCCCTGGTTTAAAGCAAGCCAAACATATAGCACATAGCCCTCTGTTGGTAATGTGCTGGAAACATCCTGAATCAGTAAATGATACAGAGGTCACGCATTATGTTTATTGTGTGCCACTAACAAAGTGACAACATGAATAAGTGACTTAGGGTAAACTCTGAAGTACTGGCACACATGGAGCATCAAAATACTGACCGCTATGGTATACCTGACTGACCATGGTGACAAAATGTATGAATGGAAAACACATTAATTAAGGAAGTAACCAACTCACTCACTCACTGACTAAAAAACCAAATAGGATTAAGGGAATAAATTACACACTCTGCTGGCATTATCTCATTAATGTCAATCACACACACGTTCCCTGACAAACTCCCCAAGTTACAACCTGCCTGTCTCGCTATCGACAGTTCAGTTCAACTTTCAATGTGACTATGTTTCGCTACTGTTTGACACCACAAGGTCCACACTGTATAGAACCACGGTGAGCTAATCCCCACAGTACATTCATAGGCAGGAAAGAGTGACATCACCAAATCAGAAAAACAGGAAGTCTCTCAGGAACGAACATGAGAAGCAGAAAACAAACTTCAAACTTACCAAAATAATTTTTCTTTTTGATATGACAATATTTGCATTCTTTTCTAAATACCTAGAGCACAGGTGTCAAACTCAAGGCCCGCGGGCCAGATACGACCTGCCACATCATTTTATGTGGCCCGCAAAGACAAATTGTGCATCAAATTCGTGTGTCATTACTAGAATTGCAAATTGTCTTCACTTTTAATAATATCTTTTTTTTAATATTTGACCAGTTTTTACTCGTCTGATTTGAGGACGAGTTATTTGTCAGTTTGTTTTGTAGCTTTTACTGTATATAATATGAGGTGCTCATACATTTATTTGGGTTGGCTCTCCGAAAGAAGCTATGACTACAATGCGGCCCGCGAAAAAAATGAGTTTGACACCCCTAGGTCCTAGAGCATCTTGTTTTTCCAAAGCATTTGGAAGAACCTACAGAAAATACATAACACAATGGGTGGAATACAGAGTACTGCTCAAAGTAAATTGCTAAGCTACATTGCCGAGCAAATAAGGCAACTCCTTCGCACCCACAAATATTGCGAATATTGTGTGTGGTTACCCACACTGAGAAGTCGTAGAGCGGCAATAAACAGGTGCATGGGAGGATTTCAAATTGAGAGAAGAACATATAGCTCATTGAAAAAAAGAGAGAAGAAAGCTGACGTACTTGAGCCGGAGAAATGTCCACTCCCCAGGGAGGTCGGTCCATTCTTTCCACTGCTAACAGGAGGGGAAAACATCTAAAAGACAAATAGAGCGCACATTACCTTCAAGAGCACAGACAGGGGTACCAATAAGAGCAGACAAAAATGACTGCAGCTACATATGAAAAGCTTCATTCCAATACACCAGGGAGACATTTGGCTGGAAAATAGTGCCGCGAGAAGTGTATCACTCTTTGCCTCAAATGTAAAGGTGACATCTGCTTTTCAAGAAGCATTCATCTTTTTTTCACAGCAAGGCCTACATGTTCACAACTGTGACAGAGGATTATCAGGTCTGATCTAAAACTTGAAACATGTTTACCCCCAGTATTGTATAAAAATAATTCAGATTTTTTTTTTCAGATTGTCCATTACCTTACAAACACTGTATTTAGGAATGAAACTCATCATATTTACAGTATATAATATGTGACCTAAATTGCAAGAGATGTCTACATGCATACTGAAGGTGAAATTGACTGCTATTATATTGCGAGCAGTCTCAGTTGTGACTACTCAACTTCACCATATTACCATGAAGTTACATTTTGCATCTGTGTAGACCAGAGTGAGCACTAACTGAGCATCAAATCTTCACATAGATATTTTACTCTTACTATTATTAGAAATTCAAAGTTATAATTGGAACCAGTCGTTGGTAACGATGAACATTGATGTCATTGTGCCTCCGATTAGACAAGAGATGTGTGTGATGGAGGTCGCACTGGTGCTGCATGGCTACAGAGATGTGATGAATCGACAAGATTTCATCATTTTTTTATTAGTGCTGTAGCAATATTTAGGAAAAGCACTTTCAGTACTCTGTCCAATGGTGGGCATTGACAGAGCTACAATTGCATAAATTAATGTTCAGCCTGCTTTAGGAGGAGACACACTGGTAGGCTTGCCGCTCTTTTTGGTCAAATCTTTATTCATATTTTTAATTAGCAAAACACTTTCCTTAAATGTTTTTAATACAACTCATTGTACATCTTAGTGAGGCCTTAAATCACACATAAAATGATAGTGAAGCATTTTAAAGCATAAACATAAGATTAAGTCTCCTGTGGTTATTTGAAAATATTGTTTGAGAAAAAGTCTTGACTTTTTATATAATAATAATAATTAATCTATTGCAGCCAAATGAGCTTGGATGCATCACTATAATGCTCAGACCATTTGACAATTTGTGAACATGCTGTTGTGTGAACCTTTACAATGTAACGTAATATATACCACATTCTATATTAAAACTATTCTTCAACTGCTGTTTTTGTCTGTGTGTAGTTTATAATGTTTACTTTGCAAATACTTCACAATAACAGTCCCACAGGACACAAAAAATTGCATTGATCCACAGCTTCTGCACTCTTATATTGGTTTTGACAATAATTCGGTTCAGAGTGTGTGTTACGTTTGACGGCTTTGAAAAAGACTGCCTTGTTTCTGTAAAACTCAGCCATGATATTTTTATGCAAGAATATTCCTTAGGGGAATTACATAAATGTCTACCTGTTTAAATAAATTAAGTTAAGATATGGAAATAAGCTTGTTATTGTCTAGGTCATTTGCATTTTTTGCTGTTATTAAGTACTGACGTGCTTTTTTTTTCTTTTGTTCAAGGATTTCCTGTCATGTTGCACCACTGCCCTTTTTTGCACTTTCTAATCTGACATATCTTCCTTTCATAGCAGGATTAATGGGAGTCCGTTTATTCTTCCTCATTGAGGGCTGTATCTATTTTCCTCCTTCTCATCCCCTCCTCCTCTTGTGACCAAACTTGCTCCCAGAGGGAGGTAGAGGCACAGAAAACATGGCCGAGAGCATGGAACACTATTTCCTGTCCCTCAAGTTCACACCACAGTCTTTTATTCCTAGGGAATGTGGGGAGAGAAAAAAAGTGTGCTACATTTAAAACGGGATTAGCACTTTGCGCTTGTAACACTGAAAGCTGCACGGGCGGGACATGCGCAACACGCAGGTTCATGCTGAGAGAGTTATTTATCCCTATCTGTCTATTTTTCCACTTATATAAATATTATAACTATTCTTCACACTGTGCACTGGACACTCATTGCATTAAATCACATTTGTTCTGTCATGGGCAAAAGGCTACACATAAAGGGGGAAGAAGGACTTAAAATGAGATATACTACCATGGATGATGGGAACATTTTCAAATCGCTGTTTCGCATCTATAAGACAACAAAATTACCAATGCAGCATCAAAAATATCTACACATACAAACAAAATAAAATTACATGAATGCTCTCACTTTTCTTTTCACTTACGCTAAATAAACACACTTTATCCAGTTAATGTTTAAAGATAGGCAGGTTATGCGCCGTCCAACTCATTAATTAAACATGTAAACTGTGAAAGCCTAACAGGACGTGCTTATTTACTTCCAGCTTCTCCTATCATCACACTCATTTGTTCCAAATAATAATAAATGAATGTTCTTACCGCGCTAAAATCCAGTAAGTCACTCAGTTCCTTGTCTGTGCCCAAAGCTGCCATCCGTTGTTGATGATGCATTTTAGCAAAATCACACGGACCTACAACATGGAAAACAAATGGAGAAATAGATGGACAGAGGAGGTAGACAAATAGACAGAATTGTTGCTGGATGGCGATGTAGATGAGAAGAGCGGAGGAAAAGACCTCTTTTGCTGTTTTACGCGCAGCTCCGCTCTGCTCTGGGTCTTCGGTCGCCACAGCCAAAATAAATCCAGTAAAACAAGCTCAAAGCCTCGATTAACACGTCTAATTTCCTCTCATCTTCAGCGCGGGAGAAAGCTCACAATCAGGTTCCTGGTTTAAAGTCAGTGGACAAAAAAAAAAAAAAAAAAGAAAAGAAGTGACAGAAAGCTCTGCGTTTTGGTGTGTGTGTTTGTTTTTTTTTTTTTTTTCCTCTCGCCCTCCAGCCAAAGAAGTCCGAGCTCTCCGCGTCAAGACGCAGTTAGTCCGCCCCGGTTTGACTGTCAGCGTCAAACAATCATACAATAAATAAAGAAAAGACCAAAACACCTAAACAAGCCCGTCAGAGAAGAAGCAAACCTCCGAAGAGATAACGACTTTTCACTCTGTGCGTGCGCCTGCGAGTCAAGAGGAAGACTGCAGTGGAAGCAGCTTGGAAGAGTCCGGGTGGAGTGTGCGCTTCTTGCGGCCGGGTGAGGGCTCCCTCCGCTCGGCTGCAGGTTGTGAAGATGCCCGGGCGATCGGCACCGTACCCATGCGCGTGTTGCTGTGAAGCCTCGGTCGCTGTGATTCATGTGGTGGTGCGGCCACCTAGCTTACATCCTCGTCTAACACCATCGCACCACTGTAGGCACTGATAATCTGCAAGAGAAAAAAACCATCAAAGTCTTTAATGCTACGTAAATTTACACAAAAATTGCCGGCCACGTTCAGTTCTAGTTGTTTGTCCTCTAACTTGTGTTTTTTGTGCAGTGTTTGACCTGATTATTAAATATTATATTATTTTTACTGTATGCAATTTTAAAGAATTTTCATGGAATTTATATTCTCAATTCTATCTTCATGACAGCAGTCACGACAGCCGCTATGAAATGTTTTACTTTTATTTTAAAAACATTTAAAAAACAGTCAATCTGGAAATTTGGTTTTCATGTACTGTACCATACTGTTACATTGAAACTTTTTGTTAAAGGTATTTGAAAAATTGTTTTTTCAGGATTTGGCAGTTGCCCATAGAGCTATATCCCACTAGACAAGTTCCGCCCCTGCACTGAGCTGGAGCTGAAAATTGGATTCTCATTCGGAACCAAAATGACAACAATCTGCAGTGAAATGACAATTTTAGATTTTTTTTTCCCCATGAGGATCATTACCTTTCACGTTTGTAGTATAGCTAGAAAAGCTCCATGTAAAACCAATTTATATACATTAATAGCAGTTGTCATAGGTGTCAAGGGCATAGCACCCATGGTTGATATTTGGGTGTCACAATCTCCACTATTTGAAGCCACTCCCCCCTTTTTTAAAAAGTAGCATTGCAGGCTGTGTCAAATATTTCTACAGTAGCATATGCCGCGGGCTGCTTAAATTGGACAGCATTTGAAAATGGCCCACAGGTTGTAGTGCGAGAACCCCTGCAACTGGCACAAGGTTATTGAAGGAATAAGCTGAAATGATAATTTGTTTGCGATTATATCATTTCAAAATAAAAAAAAGGTGTGCCATGTTAACAAAGGCAGTCAAGAGATTGCATTTGTAATAGTTACACGCTACAAAATTTGATCATTTCTGACTCAAAAAGTGTTAAAATGATTATCTTAAGTTAACTAGACTGACCAAAACCAGAACTAAATTCCAGGATATTGCCAATTTATTGAGAAGAAAAAAAAAAAAAAGAGGCGAGCAGCAAAATGTTTCAGCGGTTGAGCAAGAATAAAGAAAGTTAGCAAAAAAATATTTGGCTCATATTGCAGGTCAATTTAAATTTCTTGTCATTAGTATCTATGTATCTGTGTGTGTGTGTTTGTGTGTTTGAGTGTGTGAGTGTGTGAGTGTGTGCGCGTGTGCGCGTGTGCGCGCGTGTGTGTGTGTGTGTGTGTGTGTGTGTGTGTGTGTGTGTGTGTGTGTGTGTGTGTGTGTGCGTGCGCGTGTGTGTGTGCATGTGCGAACAGCACAATTCCGAAATTTCCAAAGCCAATCGTATTTGTTCGTATGTGGATATAAATCAGACATGCGTGATGCAAATGCAGTCTGGACGCTCACGTTGCCCTCGTCAGAAACATTCATCAAAAGTCCAGTTTTACAGAAAGCTGCAAATTTCTCTTAATAAAAAAACTCAAACAAGCGCAACCTCTTTGTGGAAGGGCTCTTAATGCAAATCACAGTCAAATAAAATAATCCAAATGATTGAAATCCACTGCCTTTCCTGAACATGGTACAACCTTGGTCAGATGTGCTTTAAAAGACTTTGGTTTACTCCAGATGAAACCTCACAAAGCTTTGAAGCTTTCCGTCCAAAGGGTAATTTTTCATGGCTTCATGTGCACACAAACTTCCTTGCTGACCAAAACCTAATATCAAAATATTATAATTACAGGTAGCTCTCATGTCTATTTATGATTAATGATACATTGACTTATATTATTGCTTTGGTTTTACTGAACCCAAATAATTATTGAACTTCAAATCATGAAGTAAAAAAAAGTGATGTCTTTGAAATCGTGATGGTCAGACAAAAACTAATCTTGGTAGTCTGTAGGTGGGAGGTGAAGAGGTGTTGTCACACCAGCCTGGTCACCAACAGCCTGCAGGTAGAAAGTGACTGACCTATTTCCACAAATTACTCTCTGCATGTGCATGTTTTTCCGACAAGAAAAAAAATGGGCACCATAAAGACAGTGCTCGTTGGTATCATGTGAAGAGGATGCACTTGTACTTCCGAGTCCCAGTTCCAGTTTTGAACGTGAGAGTGAATGGTTGTCTGTTTCTACAGTATGCGGCCTGTGTTACTGACTGGTGAACAATCCAGAGGAGGAGTATCATCTGGTAAATTTTGGAAATAGGCAATTATATTGCTTTGCATTGCATTCAGTTATGTCAAGCTGGTTGACAATATGACACCCATACATACCACTGTCCAGACTTTGCTTTCTATGGCTTTGGTCCCTGCACACTTTCTCTGTGGACCAAGAAAAACAAGTCCAGTGTGAAAATGCCTTAACACTTCAGAACAACAATGCTCTGAAGTCTCAACGCTTCAGAACAACAACGTGCTCAACGTTTTGGTGTCACCAAATGATAGTGCACCCTCTGACTCTAAGAAAGCCCTTGAGATACTTGTGCCGTATGTTATGCAATAGGACAAAATTGTTGGTACCCCTTTGTTTATGAAAAAAAAACTATAAGATTAGTAAAAAGAGGTTAATAGTACAAAATAATAATGTTGTCATAGATAAATAAATAAAATGTAACCAATGAAATGATTTGGAATTGCAGTTCAACAGAATTTTTGAACAGGCCTAAGCAAAAATGATGATACCCTTCATATTTTTCTTCTCAAACGTTTTCAGCAATTACTGCATTCAAATCAAATTTTCGCTTTTAATGAGACGTCTGCAACCGTCTGTGGGCCAACTCTTCATTAAATAATTTGCCCAATTGAATCAGGTTGTGTGGGGTAAATATTTTTTACCTATAATGTAGTTGGATTTTTACCAGAACCGGATTGTAAAAGTTGAGGTTTTTACGGTACTTTCTCCAGATCGTATGTTTTGCTTATCCTTCATAAATCTGAAATTTACAGATGAAAAGATGACAGTTCATTGGTCAATTTTGTCTTTTTGACTTTTTGTAAGAGGCACAGCCACCCATGGTTATCTTGGCCCTCGTCCTTATTTGTTATATTGTTTCTATTTGTCAGTAAAGACAAATTACACACACTAGAGGAGCAGGTGCAGCTGCACAATACAAATAATTGTACTTATCATGCATTAAAGTCACAGAAAGAAAATAAGGCAACTGATAATGAGGAGCTGTGCATAAATTGGTAGTTGTCCATATTGATTCATTATACAATGACATTTTTCCACTCATGTTGACCATTTGTATCAAATGTAAATCGGAGAGCAATAGGGTTTTTGTAATTGGTCTTTAGTTAGTGAGCAAGTGATGACAACATTTAAAGGGGAAGTCAACTCGGAAATTTTCTTTGTAATAAAAATGCAGCCCAACTAGTTCAAACATAGTGTTCTCATTAATGTGTCCTTTGTGGAATATGAATTAAACAAGCAAAATCCCCCTGATTTTATTCATCCCGGCAGGAGGACATTTTTACCACTTGCCGTCACCAGAAAATGACATCACAGTTGCAAGGTCTCAAGTCACATCCAATCACGGCTCACCGGTTTTCTGAAGCTGAGCCGTGATTGGTTGTGTTCTGAGACTTAGCGAGTGTGATGTCAATCTCAGTCGACAGCAAGTGGCAAAATGGATGCCCCCTGAGATGCATAAAATCAGGTGGATTTTGCCTGTTTCATTTATATTCTACAAAGGAAACAATCACAATGCCGTGTTTGGACTAGTGGAGGCACATTCAATATATTATTGTATAGATAATTTTGGGGTTGATTTCCTCTTTAGGATTTTATTCAGCTAATATGACTCCCGGTGATGGATTCTGCAAAATAAAATAAAATTTCACTTAGCCACTCATTTGATTCTATTCATTATCAACGTGCGAATAAGGCGAAGAGTTATATAACATGTAAACAATTTATTCTCGTTTAGTCTGTGTGCCACGTTAACCTTGCCAAAGAACAGGAACAAACAGTTATGATCTGACACAGAACAAAGTGTCTGTCACATCTGGGTCACAGCTGAGCAGCTGAAAATCATCCTTGATAGAATTTACTGTATAACAAAATTAGCTAGAGAAGAGAGGTCTCGTGGACTTCTAGTGGTCATCCTGATATTGAAAGCATGAGCTTTATCATCATCTAATTCATTTTGTAATTTGATCATTTAAGGAAGAAAGCAACTGAGTTATTTATTGATAAGCAACAGATTTATTGACCACAGGTTTTAGTTTTGATCACAAATAAAGTGGATATACAAAGTCTACACACCCTTGTTCACATGCCACATTGTAGGCCTAAATTATGATGCATGTCATTGTTGGTGCGGTGTTGTTTTGGGGAGGAGGAATGTTGCGTTTGCACCAAACCTAACTTTTGGAAGAGTGGCCAGAAATTATAACCTTCAGATGAAATTGGAGCCTTGGAAAAGCGGTGGAAATTATAAACAGTTTGATACAGCAGACAGTCTTATAAATACTAATAAAAGGAGAGCGTGTGCTGCCACGCATTTAATATGAGTTTAAATAAAATTGGTTAATTCTCATCATGGCCAATAGGCCAGTTATGAGCGGGTGTTCACACTTATGCAACAATATGGGTTCAGTTTTTGTTTGGTTTTACTTTCCATCTTGAAAAGATGTTCTAAAACACTGGTGTCAAACTCAAGCCCCGGGGGCCAGATACGGCCCGCCACATCCTTTTATGTGGCCCGCGAGGACAAATTGTGCATCAAATTCGTGTCATTACTAGAAGAGCAAATTGTCTTCACTTTTAATAATATCTGTTTTTTTAAACATTTGACCAGTTTTGACTCGTCTGATTTGAAAACGAGTTATTTGTCAGTCTGTTTTGTAGCTTTTACTGTATATAATATGAGGTGCTCATACATTTATTTGGGTTGACAGTCATAATGGGCGTCCGAAAGAAGCTATGACTACAATGCGGCGTGCGAAAAAAAAAAATGGTTTTTTTGGGTTTTTTTTTTTTTGGGTTTTGTTTTTTTAATTCAATGTTTTACCAGGTAAGCCAATTGAGAACACTTTCTCATTTACAATGGCGACCTGGTTTGACAGCCCTGTTCTAAAAGATTGTACATGTCACTTAAAGTGTGAAAAACATTTTTAAACTACAAATAATCTCAGTGTCATTTTTCAGCAAAAGAATATTCTTGGCATTTGGACAGGGTTTGCAGAAATTGAAAATTTGTATGTGTACTGAGTCAGAGGAAGGTCAGTCTGACCGAAATGTTGCGACATTAAAGAACTAAAGAATGAGACAGTGTGCGGGAATTTTCCTTGTTTGATATGTCTAGTGTATATAACTTGCCACAAACCTTTCAAATTTACTTTATATTTATCTGTATGTGAAAACACGTTGCCATGCCATTATGATGATTTCACACTGTTTAGTAGACATCTTACCGCTTGGATGTGTTATGATTTATCTAATTATACTCCTTAGGTGCATGGATACTTTATGTGATGGTATCTCATTTAGTTGAATTGCATGTGATTTACTTGTACTTGGCATGTAACTTGACGCCTTCTTGGCCAGGTCATTACAACTGGTCTTTTACCTACTTATATAGTAATAATAATTAAACCGCAAAACAATAGTCCAAAACAAGTGATTTAACCGTCGAGCAGAAATAATTCCTAAAACTAGTTCCACATTGGCCCTGAATCCTTTTTACTGAGTGTGGCTCCTTCACCTGGCTTCAAATGAAGTCACTGGTAGCTAGATGGAGGACTGGAGTGGGACAAACAATGTTTCATATGTTTACCGTATTTTCCGCACTATAAGGTGCACCAGATTATAAGACGCACCTTCAATGAATGGCCCATTTTAAAATGTTGTCCATATATAAGGCGCACCGGATTATGAGGCGCATAGAATAAATAACTCAACGTTGCTCAAACGTTAATGCAATCACAATATAGTAACACTCGAAATAGTGAAAACAATAACAATATATCCATAACTCAACATTGCTCAAACGTTAATATCACACAACACAAAATAAACACGTAAAGCTTACTTTAATAAGTTAGTCCTCATCCACGAACCATATTGGTCCATATATAAGGCGCACCGGATTATAAGGCGCACTGTCGGCTTTTGAGAAAATTGGAGGTTTTTAGGTGCGCTTTATAGTGCGGAAAATACAGTAATTATATTGCGTAAGCTGTTTTTTCATGATCCATGCTGTTTTTTGTTCCCCCCGTGGTCAATCAACATGCACGTTTGTCTTTCAATCAGCACCCTTAGCCATTCGTGTCTTGTCTAGGTGCTCTTCATCATCTCGTCCTTTCCTTGTATTTAGTCGCCTAGTTTCTTGCGGTCTTTCTCAGGTACACACACAATGAGGATGTTTTTTACTTGATTTCAACCCTTTCCTGACAAAGAATGTCAAATAAGTCCTTTTAGATAGTAATTGTGAGATAAAGCCCCATGAATAATCGATACTTTCAGCCAACAGCCATCATGGTAACATCATATAGAAATGTATCCTTGAGTTTTCATTTTGCCGTAATAAGATGTTCCACAATGCCGCAATTCAAGCATGGCACAACTCTTACTGCATAGCATTCTCAGCACATGGAAACATTCCTCTTGGCCATGCTCCTGATGGTAGAAGCCATGTCCAGCAAAAGAAAAAAAACAACATTTGGGAAGCTTGTGCAGCTGTTTGCTACAACCACTGGGACCTCGCTATGCACTTCAGAATAAACTCTTACAAAAACACTTGGTGGTTTTTCAGTAGTTAGCTGACTCTAACATTATAAAAGGCCATACTGCATGATAAAAATCACACCAACGGCTTCCACAGTTGACCCCCAGACAGCCATACTTGAAGTCCTCAGCTATTGATTCACAAGTGTGAGATGCAGTACAAAGATGGACGGTGAAAACTATAGCTGGATCAAGAATGATGATTAAAAATCACAGCTCAGAAAATAGAAAACACCGGAAGGATTGAATTTTCAGAGACTACATATACAAAACAGATTGCGTCAATGCATGCATACAGACACACACATTCTCCCGCAGGAAGGTTTTACAAGCGCACACAATCTATATATGCAACCACACATGCATATTAATCCTCTCTCCTCTCTCTCTCTCACACACACATACACACACACACACACTCAGCCCCTCTGCAGTCGCTAACAGTGTGTTTTTGCCAAACACCTGTGTAATCGTACAGCTGTGGAGAATGCTGGGAAAGGACCGGGGGAACTGAACACCGCACAACTAATACCCTTTGATTCCACCCGGATCACCGAGTGTGCGTAAATGTGTGGGTGTGTATAAGTCTGTGTGGAAGTTCATGAGTGTGCACAAGTATGAGCGGGTTTTGGAGATCGTGAGAGAACTGAAGAGCAAAGAGTTAATGAGTGTTGGCTCAACTTATGTGTGTGCGTGTGCGTTTTTGTGTTTGTGTGAACATGTTTGTGTATCAGTCCCCAGTATCAGCATTCTGGAACATTCCTCTATCCTCCCTCCACAGCTGAACTCATCAAGCCCCCCTCTTTCTAAAAACACTCAGACCATCACCAAAACTGACGAATGGACTGTAATGGTTGTCTTCAAAACTTTCCAGGTTGAGAGCATTTTTTAATTTTTTAATACTATTTCTATCAAGTGTAGGAGCCCTGAAGACAAATAAACCCTCAAGTGATGAGTTTTATGGAATTATTTACAATAATTCCCATTCCATACATTGCAGCTACATTATTTACTACTGCCATTCAGAGAAGCCATGATTTTAAAGGTTACTTCAATTGCTTAATATTAATGCTTCCACTGTCCGGTTACAGTCAATCCCTAGAGCCTGAAACTGAATATGTTAAGTGGAGTTAAGTGGAGGTAGCAATATCTTCAGTAATTACATCGTGCCAATTAGGCCTGCGGCTCATCTGCATCATCTATCATCGCTCACCACTTTTATTCATCATACCAACACTTTTACAGTTTCATTGTAATTTAAAGTAATTTTCATGAGCATCTTTGGGATCCGGTTATCAGGTCATCCCTGTCTTTAAATATAGTATCTTCATTGTCATTATGATCATCAGGACGATAATTAATGTCATAATTGACCTATACTTTGCCATTATTTATACCGTACGTGCATAACTATAACAGCATCATTGCTATCTCCGTGATCATCATCATCATCAATATCATCATCGTCTCTGTTCATTTGTTGTCATGACGATCACTATCGTTTGTATCCTTCCTCAAAACCGTCGGCCTCATTTTCATCAATATCACAGCCAAATGATCCGCAGTCGTCATCATCTCATTAGGATTTATAATGTCCTTTGTTATCAGCGCTATCATCATCGTCAGAAGTTGTACAACCTCCGCAATTATATATTTGTTCTCCTGTGAAAAAGATTCTGTTGAATATGTTGAAATGCTTTGTCTCAATATTAAAAAAAAAAGCATACTTGCCAACCCCATCCATTATGTCTGCTGAGTCCACTCTAATAATGATGAAATGAGCAAATAAAACACTGAAAATGCTATTTAACCCAAAGAACAGTTGACTATTTTTACCTCCTCTTGATTTATTTACCTCAAATGTAGGTTGCTGTGTTCGGCTTCCACTTCTGCTGACTGGACGAGGAGCTCACGAGAGGAAGTAACTACTACACTGCAATCAGATTAACGTGAAGGAAATTTCTTGGATATCAAGTCTTAATGTGAAACATGGAAACAAATGTATTGTTAAATTGAAATGTCTGAGGTGCGGCAAGGTGGCTGATTGGTTAGCATGAATTCTAAAGTTTGGGGTTTAAATCTGGACTAAGGCCTTTCTTTGGGGCATTAACCACTTCTCATGTTCTCCCATACTTGTATGGGTTCAGTTATCTCCAGGTACAGAAACTATGGATGAATTATGCATCTCTGACATAATACCTGATGATTATTTTCTTTCTCAAGTCTGAATTCTTTTTTAGGACTTTTAGGATATATTGCTCTGTGCTTGTGGTTAGTGGATGCAAATCTGATTTAAAGCTACTCAGTTTGAAAATGTTTGCATAGTAAACACTTCAGATGTGTTTCTCTCAAGAAATTAATGGAAACATGGCTTTTTGTGTATGGTTGAGGAATTTTAAAAGGGAGGTAGTGGTGTTGAGTCAGCAATTGCAAAGGTGAGATGGATAGTTAAGAGATATTCTGGGGAAAAAAGACAATGAGGCAAGTGTGGAAGAGGGAAAAATGATCTATGGAGTGAATAAAGTAAAATGGGAAGGGGGAGGCTAAATCTGGCATTGGTTGGAGTCTGTTACCGTCAATACACAAAAAAAACTCACTTGGGAAACATGTAGACATTCTGTAAATTTTTTACTGCAATTTACAGACGTACGGTTATACGGGCTGTAGAATGTTAAATTAGCTTGCAAAAAAAATGAAGACACAACCCTTTTATCAAAAAAAATCATCTATCCCTTTTCACACTGCACTTGGTGTGGAAGGTTTCAGTTGCCACTGAGCTCATATTTGGAACTGCTGATGTAGCGACTAACCAGGAAGTAAGAAGTGACGGTATCTTGTTAAGTGCAGTGTGAAAAGGGATTTCCAATATCAACAAAATATAACTATTAGAAGTATCTCTACTTTTGCTACGTTATACATGAGCTACACATTTACAGTTGAATAAAGCACATTGAAGTAGCATTGGGCGTCCGCTCTTGGACACAGAGAGAATATATTCATTTGTAACTCATCTCTCTCATAAATGAACAGCCATCTTCGTCATGATTTGATGATTTTGGCAACCATGAGTATGATCACCTTCTGTGTGTTGATATTTCAACAAAAGGTCATTTACTATTGAAAAGCTTAGCTCCCTAAATTTAATCAGATCTGTGTGTGTGTGTGTGTGTGTGTGTGTGTGTGTGTGTGTGTGTGTGTGTGTGTGCGTGTGCGTGCGTGTGTGTGTGTGTGTGTGTGAGAGCATATCCGTCTGTCTGTCATTGAGCAGATTGAAATATAATCTGCTGTTGATCCCCTTTTCGGACCATGCGTTCCCACATTCCCATAATACTTAATTTTTATTTTGTAAACAATATTCAGTATTTTTAATGACATTGTGTTTTCCAGTTTTGTGATTCAATTTTGCAAGTGGTTGAGTTCTGATGGAGGACAACAGACTTGTAAAATACATTTTTGAAAATTAATGAGATCACAGCACGTCTATATGATGAAATTGGACCTGAGCTCCCCTTGTAATCTTGGTTTAGATAACCTTTGAAGGTCCAAAAGGTTATTTAGGAATAATCATCTCTGAAAAAAGTGAAAAGATTGTTTAAAAATACCATACCATCTTCCATTGATGAGATAATCTCTGAAGAAAATGTCATATTTTAATATTGATAGCACTTATGATAGCCTAGCACATCTTCATTCCAGTTACTGTCTGCGTCCAACTCTCATTGTGATCATTTTAAGTGATCAGAACAATCCAGACCACCCCCAAGACTGCATTCATGTCACTAAAATAATAATTGCTCTGTCTAATTATGGATTACAATTGAATTAGTTTTATAAGCAAAAAAGAAAGCAATGGAATAGAAATCCTCAACAATTCTTGAAGTCTAATAGATGGACTTTTTTCCCCTCCCTGCAGAAGGGCTAAGAAAATAATTTATAAATATATTTTAAAATATCAAATATGACACTGAGGGGCCTTAACTAGCACTATACAGATTTCTGAGGGGGGCTATAGTGTAGCGCCAACAGGCTGTTGAGTACCTTCCCTAAGAAGACCGAATCAGGGTCTAAAGCAAAGAAAATAAAAATGGGGGCTGTCTATTTTTTTTCCCAATCGAACAACATATATCGCTTGCGTCATTTATTATGTGTGAGCCAGAAAACATTTTTTCATCCTCCTGATCAAAACTTGACGTTGTCAACCAAGACAATATGTGTATGAAGTACACAAAAATAGTAACCTCAAAGTAAGGCAGGCTTGAGTTTAAAATATATATTTGTTCCCAATTCCCCTCCCTATCCACCACTCATTGCTCTAAGGCAGTGAGTGGTGGTTTTATGGCAACTAATGGTTTTAATAAAACTGTGTTAGTATGAGTTAGTGTACGAGACACCAAAGCAATCGAGAAATGCACATAGAAACGCACACACACACACGTACACACACACACATATGCAGGCCTTTGAACAACCAGATGTTGTTGAGCTGCAGGTTGGAAACATCAGTGAACTAAAAACAGAGTCAGAAGTGGGCCGAGTCTGTGGCTAAACCAGAAACTGTAATAGAATGCAGATTTCTGCTGCAACCTCACACACAGACACGCACGCACGTGCACGCGCACGCACACATGCATACACTGTACTCAAAAACCAGCCATGACAATTTGCTCAATGTCAAAATTTGTTGATATGGTGTTTTAGTGGTTAACATACCTGCAAGCGGTTCTGGATTCAAATCTCAGCACAGACTTTCCTGTATAAGATTACCTCCTTCCTCACACATTTCAAAAAAATGCATGTTGGGTTAATTGTAGAGTCGAAGTTGTAGCTGTGAATGGTTGTTATTATGTCTCTTTGATTGACTGGCAACCTGTTCACTACCCTGCATCTTGTAAAAGTCAGCTGAGCAACATCAAGAGATGGGCGTTATTGAAAATGGACGGATAGGTGATTTAAACTCACTGGTCAAGTGAACTGCAGAGATCAGGCAGTGACAGTACTTTACTGAAAACTTTGGGAACTCAGCGGTGTATCTTATTTTGGTAGCGTCCAGTCTGAGTGAAAAAAAAAATACCATAATTACATGTAACTTTTTTTTTTTTACCTCTGAGACTTAATACGGTTGCCATGGGTTGCAACTGACCCTTTAATGGTAGAGGGAGTGATGCAAAGTGAAAAAGGTTAAATGTAGGTAGGTGATGATAGGCCAAAGTATATGATGCTTCAGATCTCATTCTTAATTTTTAGGGTTCAAAATGACGTCTGTCCATCCTTTGCATCAATGATATTTTCACCACTTTTGGGAAGTTTTTGTGGTACAGTCATGCGTGTGTATTAACCACATAAAGACAATTTTTTCAGAAATATTAAATAATGTTCAAAATGGTATGACTGACCTGAGGGGGTATTTAACTTGTTTATGAAATTTACAGTACATCATATTTTCCTGAAATGTGTGAAGTTCACCTGTAAATCGGAATTCAAACACTTTGAGCAGGTGATAGAATCTTTTTCATAACTTGTTATCATTTCCCGCAGCATGCGGCTGCACATCTTAGCGGGAAACTCTGAAGAGCTGATAGGGAATGTGTGAAGACAAGAGGAGGTGGGTTGGAAGCAAGAGAGACTCCCTTTGGGTATATTTTCACCTTTGGCAAGGGAAGAGGGTGAGAAAAGAAGAGAAAGAGAGAGGAGTGTCTGATGATAATAAAGAAGGAAAAGATTAAAAAGCTGTGATGTGAGCTGCTGGTTTGAGCTCTACCACATTTGCCTACCAACTTTCATGTTGTTGTGAAAGTGTCAACGGACCTCAGTGCTCTTCTGACTGGCAAAGTGCTTATTACGCTTGAAGAAGGCGATGACACCTTTAAAAGCATAAACACATTTAGCGCAACAAGCATCTGGCTGTGAATTACTTTTTGTATTTATGGTAACGACAAATGTGTCACATGTTGGAACTCACGGATGCATGCGTGTCCCTTTAACACGTATGGTATAATTGTTTCGGGCTGGTAAGAATAGTTAGTCCAATAATTAATTCAGTTTCAAACTAAACCTGAAGTTTTCGCAATCAAAGCATGTTGAAAAATTTAACAATACCGGTTTTGGGAAAATGGAAATATGGTCATAATTGTGTCAATCATACAGTTTCTCACAATGTTTTGAATGTTTATAAGATGGTTTGCATTTCATCAAATATTATTTGAGCTGTTAGACTGTTTTGTGTTAAACTGGAGAGATTTTAGCAGTACACATGGACAAGATTATGGGACCCTTCCAGTAAAGAAAGAAAAATCTGGAATTGTCTCTGAAATAAATTAAGAGAATTAGACATTGAATAGTAAATAGAAAACAAAGATGAATGAAATTTGTCTTGACAGTAAGCAGGGGGAAATGCATGCTGTCACTTATCTGTAAGGCCAAAAACTGAATAAAGTGAATAAAAGAATCGATGTCCCTGCCAATATAAGTGAATTTAGGGTGGCAGGAGATGGATGGATGGATGGATGGATGGATGGATGGATGGATGGATGGATGGATGGATGGATGGATGGATGGATGGATGGATGGATGGATGGATGGATGGATGGATGGATGGATGGATGGATGGATGGATGGATGGATGGATGGATGGATGGATGGATGGATGGATGGATGGATGGATGGATGGATGGATGGATGGATGGATGGATGGATGGATGGATAGATGGATGGATGGATGGATGGATGGATGGATGGAATTTTCTTGTTCATACCATTCGTTGCATGTAGAGATATTCAATCCATAATGTATTTAACTATACGGGGATGTTAACTCTTTCCTGACGGACCTCTGAGGAAAGCACAACGAATTAAGAGGGTGCGTTGGTATAGTGAAAGTATAGTTAAAGAGTGTGCTTGCTTGCATGCGTGTGTGTGCGTGTGTGTGTGTAATCTTCCCGCAGTCTCCCAGCCTGTATTAGTCATGAAGCCTCTCATCCTAGACGTCACCTATATTGGAGATCTCATCTGGTATTCGCATCGTCATCATCATCATCATCACACAAACCATTTTGAGACCTTGAACCCTGTGATTCAACATCTCACTTGTGGTAAACCATTTTCCAGCAAACAAATTTAGGGTGAGGAAGCACAGTGGATGAGTGGTTAGCACATCTGCCTCACAGAGGTTTGAATCTTGACCTTCTTATGTGAACTTTGCATAGTCACCCTGAGTTTACTTTGGGTAGCTCACATCATTGAAAATTTAAAATTGTTGATAGGGCTGAATGCGTGTGAATGGTGTTCTATACAATTGAGAATTTAGTATTACCAAAATATTATTACTGATGCAATTGCCTTTCCATCCGTACACAATGCTGCTAATTTGAGCAATTCAACAGTCTACCTTTAGTTTGGCATTTTCCATCGTGGCTGTTTGGTCCAGTTCATAGCTCCCAAATAAAGGTCATTACCCGTCAAAGATCAAAATGTGAAACTATGCATGATAAAGAGTTTTCAGGGTTGTGATAGTATCTGGTCCATGAAACAGCTACAGAGAGAAAGTACTTTGCACTGGATAGTGACCAGATGGGACATAAAAGTTGATGTGTGTGTGCGTGCCTGTGCGTCACAAGTTACTGTTTCCATGTCTTTTTGAAGGAATGGACGCTTTGAAAAGAACTCTAATGGGAGAAAGACGAGTCGATGGTGGTGGTGGTAATCGACTGTAGGGCTGTGTGTGCGTGCATACGTGTGTGAGGTATGTTGAATATGTGTGTGGAGGTGATGTCAGGTACGCAGGTGGGAAGCGGGGGGAAATGGATAAAAAGGTCCAAGATAAACACAGCTGATATCACTGGATTTGGATTTTGGGGAGGTAGTAGCTCATCTGCAAGGATTTGGGCTTTGAAACTGTGTAACAATTATATAAAGTAATTATCAGGATAATTATAATAAATGTAAAAAGGAAAAAAAATGAACATCATCCGCAATTGGAGCGCTTCCTGCGAGTCTCTCCTATGCTCAATTTAAAGAGAATTTAACGAGAGGAGCCACTCTTGCTTTATAAAGCATTAAATATAAGACAATGAAGACCAGTCAAGCTAAGAAAATATGGCACAGTTGTGACTTTACCAAGAATGGGTCATCCCTCCAAAATTGATGATAAGGTGAGAAAGATAGTAGTCATAACATCTACCAAAAAGAATTAGCTGCAGGATTGTCTGCTAGTATTTAGGACATGAAAACTCCCAAACAAATAGAAAACTGTGTTTGCCCGTAATTCCAAAAGATATGTTTGGTACAACCTCAACATTGGTCCTCACTGGAAGGTGCACTGAAGGCTGGTGGTAGTACCATCAGTCTTTTTTTCGTTTTCTTTTTTCTTCAAATGGGGTGGGATTATGGTCACGATAGCGGGAATCAAGAACGGTTTGTACCAGTCAAGCTAACAACTGACAGGAAAAGCCTGCTACTACAACATCTGAACTAAATTTGGGGTTCAACCCCAAATATAAGAAGGTCTACACTCCTGTGCAATCACATAATCTCATGCTTGATTTGTAGGATATAGAATCACGTATAGGAATAGTTTTTATAATAGAAACTGTTATCAGTCTTGGTCATTTAGTGTTAATATTAAAAGAAAATGAACGGTGTGGACTTTTTTCAATCTACTGTTTGCTGTCCACAAACTTAGCTTCAGTAAGTGGAAAGCAGCTGTCATAAATGATTGAATTTTTTTTTTTTCTTATCTTCTTTTTTAGCAATATATATTTTTCATTATAAAACTAGTTTTCATTTAAAACTTATTAAATGGTCTTGTTAGATTACATATCTATAAATGTCGCATCTAATTCATAATACACAGCAAAACAGATATAAATTGGCAGATGATTAGTTCTTGTTTCTTTTGTTTCTGTTCCTTTTTTGTGATTTTATTTTTTATTTTGGGAGGTATTTTATAGTCCCTATGACTTTCAGAATAAATACCGGCTGCGAAATTAAGTGAGAATTTACTTTAAAATGTTTTGTCTTCTCAATTGATTGTCCATGTTAGTGTGTGGTTTTCTAAGGACAAACAGTGCCCCCTTGGGATGAGTCTACTTCTGGTTTGCTCCTCTGGAAGTGACACCCCACCACAACCACCACCCCACCCCCATTGCCTCATCCATGTAAAGGAGTGAACAGCAAGTATGAAAAATGATTTTAAACAAAATTGCTTTTCAATAGCTCCTCGTTATTTGTGCTTTACAAAACTTGTCAATATTCCATTCATTTAGGAATCTTATGATTATACGTCAGATGTTACCTTGGTCATTATTTAAACTTTTAATATAAATAAGATTTGGGGTCATTTTTACACATTGGTTAGTAAGATGAGAATGAAATAGTGCAGTCTACCAACCAAAGTAAAAAAAAAAAAAAATTCTGGGCCTGTTTGTTGTACACTCTCTTTGCAAATGATGGTAATTGTTTTGACTGAACTACATGTGGAACATGAACAGTTACAACCAGATTTTGGGCAATGACTAAGAAAGGCATCAAAAGGAGAGAAAGTGAAGGTGCAGTTAAAGAGGAGTGACTCCCCTCCGCTAATCCCTGCTCTTCCACGTCCTCTTGATTTTAAATATATTCCACTGGCATGCATGTACATTTTTATTTTTGTTGTGTGGCTGCTGCTTTTTTGGCTGCGGGCCCCATCTGTCGGCCAGCTGCTAGATGTTTGTAAGGAAGTGTGTGTGCATGCGTGAATGTCTGCGTGCGTGCGTACGAGAGAGTGTGTGTGTATGTGTGTGTGTGTGTGTGTGTGTGTGTGCGCGCGTGTGTCAGGTTAGGAATGAAAGCAACTAATGCAAGGAGATTAAATGCTATTGGATAGTAATGGTTGTTGGTTTATGAATATGTATAATGTGGAAAAGAGTGTTAAAGGATGGAGCAAAGAGAGAACTGAAAGAGTTGGCAGGAGGTTGAAGAAAGGAAATTGTTTGACCAATAATAATCCACAGGCGGACATCCATCCATCTTCTAGAGCACTAAAGGCAAAGTGGAGCCGAACCAATTTGAGACTTAGGCTGAGAGGCAACAGAGCTTACTACACAACCTCTTGTAAAAATGCCATGAAATGTTGGAGTATGGAAAAATGACTGGAGCTCCTCCAAAAATGATGTTGAAAAGAAGATGGAAGTGATGGAGGTATAAACTGATGGATGGATGGTGAATAAAAAATGAAAGAATTGGGACAAAGGCTTGAAATAGAGCACAAATGGAAGGATGGGTGGTTGGATGTTCAATGGACAGATGGGTATGGATAATAAATTTTTCTCTCCAAATTTACAAGAAAAATAATTATTTTGCATAGTAGTTCCTCATCAATGCAATAGGTCGGACCAAAGTGGGGCGTTACAATTTGTGAGCTCAGGATCGACTGTACCGGGGTGGGGGGGATCGTTTTATTTTAATTTCCTATTTAATTTTCATGTATGTTATAGTGCTATTATGTATCTGGATCACTTTAGGTTATGTTATGCATTGGGACCTCCATTAAAGTAGGTCACTCTCAAACATACAGTAATCACACCAACACACCGTCCTTTCTCTCACTCTCAGTAGGTTGATAAATCTGTTGGGGCTGATTCTTTCATTTGCTCGTTCCTCTTGTTGGTATAGATATTAGTGGACATGGTGTGTGCCTGTGCATGTGCGTGGGGTCCTATTTACGGGGACAAAGCCCTCAATGACTCAATAAAGCTACGAAAAATCTGAGCGTTGCATTGTAAGTAGCTTCTTTCATTGGCACAATGTGTTTCAATAGAAGAAGCTCCTTCACAATATTTCATAAATGATTTGCGTACTGTAAATATATATATTAGAGCAAAACTGGTAAGCAAATTTGCAAATTTTAACATAATGCAGTACACCAAAGAGCTCTCGAGGATTGATGTACATATCAAAAGGAAAAACTTTATTCGCAGATGTTTCTCTCAAATTTCCTTTGTACATTTCTTCATTAGAAACACTTCTTTGGAATTCTGGACTTTCAGCCTTGCTTTAATTTCTGATCTCCCAACAGAGATGCCTGAATGAATCAATCAGAAATCCATCCGCATTGCCAGTTTATCTGCTAAAATGGATAACCCTATGGGTGCGCTGACTTGGCAATACTATTGCAGTCATTTTATTCCAGTTTCCCTCCTTTTATCCTGCTTCCCTTTCACTTAATTCAAATCCCTTGACAAGCAGGAGGCTGCCCTAATTGAAGGAATATTAGAAACTATTATTCCTAATTAAACATCATAGTACACGCTGTCAGAGCAGGACAGGCAGAGAGATTTAAGATGTGCTAAACCTCTGGCACACTAACAAAGTCTTTTGGCAGAGGGAGATGAGGGATTTTTCAATTTTGCCAAGCAGACGCATAGGCACCTCCAATCGCTGCCAGGTTTCAACCGTGAAAGGTGTGACTGTGTGCATTTAGTGACTAAAACACTTACACACGCAAACATGTATCTGCTCATTTCTTCACTCTGGCTTGCTGTTAAAAAGTAAACATTGACTAAAATAATTAACATTTAGCATGCATACACTGGAAGCTCTAAACTAAAAAAAAAAAATGTTAACTATGCCCAGTAATTGTGTTGTGATAAAAGATGGACCCAAGTACAGGGAAGCAGAGAGACCAGAATATGGAGACGGAGTAATAGAAAAAAAAATATTGACTCGATTGGTTGACCTGAGGAGCAGGGTTGAGAAGAACAGGTGGAAATTAAAACCTTGTGAGTAGATATACAAAAAAGGGAGAGAGCACAAAACATGAAACCAAACCACAGAGCTAATCGAAACAAAGTCAATGAAAATACAGATCATGGCAAAAAATATGGAAATGCAGTAATATTTCGGTTTGTAGTACTGCAAATCATATTTATTTCAAATATACATTTTAGAGCAAATTTGAATAATTCAGCATCATAGTTTCATCAAAATCATGTTCCGGAATACAGTGTGGCTTGCAACAGAGTTTAATCCCAAATATTGTTGACTCTTATCTGAGCTCACAGGTATTTACAGTGAATAGTGACAAATGTTAAAATATCGGTACAGTACATTAACAAGAGTACAGCATAGTAAAAGTACTTTTTAAAGTGTGCGATGGGTTTTGTACTAGGCTGATGTTGTTGTTGTTCCACATTACCCCTCTGTCGCATCGTGATGCCCCCTCGGTGTCTACTAGTTTGTGTTTACTGGTGCTTTATAGTTTCCTACCTTCTGCCAGACACATTAAACGCACACTGGCTCATTCCACGTAACAACAATAATACACTCTAACCCACTGCTACACAGTATACATATTAAATTAGAAGTGGGCTTCGTTGTTAGTCACTATGCCAGGTATAAAATGCATAAAAAGTATAACAACAGCAATGCAAACTATCGGAATGACAAGTTGGAAATACACCTTATTACCCTCAAGCTGTCATTTTAACAGATCGCATCTTTTTTTCTTTCGTCATTTGCTACCTGTCATTTATTAATAGACGTGTACCAATTAACAGCGATCAGCAGTATGGCTAAGAAGCAGCAGGAGATCTACAGAAAAGGCAGTGAAGAGTTTCAGCGTGGAGATAAATTCCTACACACTGCACAGCAAGATATGTGAAAAAAAAAAAAAAACTTGATATCAACATGGTTCAAGGGGAAGGTTGAGCAGTGTCTGGTAAAAGCAAGGAGCTGACCTTGGGCTGAGTCATTACAAACATTCTATGTCATAGAGCATTCAAAAACTGGCAAGGTTCTTCCGATGATATGTATAAAATAAAAATTCAGGGACGACCAAAATAATCATCTATTCATCTGCTTCAATGCCCTTTGGATTGTTTTAAAGCACAACTGGTTTTACATGTTTCAAATGACCAACCACCAAAAATATTATCTGCCATTACATCAATACATTCATACACATACATATCAAGAATCAATATTGAAACATCCATTCATCCATTTTCTGTACTGCTTGTCCACACTGGGGTCGTGGGCATGCTGGAGCCTATCCTACAGGCAATTTGAAGTGCTCAATCAGCCTACCATGCATGTTTTTGGGATGTGGGAGGAAACCGGAGTGCCCGGAGAAAGCCCACCCAGGCACGGGGACAACATGCAAACTCCACACAGGGAGGTGGAATCGAACCTGCACCCTCTGAACTGTGAGGCGGACGTACTAACCAGTGCGACACCATAAAAAAAAATATCATGCAACAAAGAGTTTTTCAAATGGGATACAAATTTAAAAGACATTTATATGTCCATATGGGGGGTTTTCCACATTTCCCACCCTGTTTGTAAAATTAACTGCAGAGACAACAAAGTTGAGCAATTGGCTCTCACACATTTCAAACTAACGCTCGCTTAAACTCAATTTACTGTTCTTTTTTTTCTCACTTTGCTGAACACATTTAAACAGAAAGCTCTCATATGGATCTGGAATTTGTCTCACATCTACACCCACCACAAACATAAACTGTGCCCCTACTCACTCACATGCACACACATGCATACACATTTAAACTGACCATTCTCTTGCCATTCAGCCAATTATGCAGTCTGCTTTTTTATTTAAACAGTATGCTGTATTAGTGGTGGGCTGTGTGTTTAAACAGGACTAATAGTTGAAAAGTTAATTAATGATGCAGGAGTAAGCAGTCTGGAGTAATCAGTGGTCGCTATGACCTAAGGCTGCTATTACTCACTGAATTAGTAAAATGGAGAAAGCCTCTAAAATTCATTTTTAGTTTTCAATTACAGGGGCACCGACCACTTATTTGGGCTCCCTACTAAGAAAACGAATGTACTTTCTTTTGCTCATGTGCACTCCTAAATCCCAATTTCTCTTGCACAAAAGCAATGTCAGAAATGACAACACAATCATCAGGGAGTGGAATCAACTGGACTTTGCTACTTCACTAACCGCCATCTGTAATCGTTATGTAATGACAAATTGCTTTTTTTTCCCTATAATTCAAGTCTTTGACAGGCTTCTGTCTGAATAAAAAATAACAATAATCAAGAATTTCAGTCAAATGAGCCACTGGTCATACTGCCTACTCAACGAGAGTACACATTTATCATGTCGATGAATGGCAGAACTAGATAGTGGCTACTTATGCACAAATAAGATCCAAAAAGCCAAGAAAAAAGATGGTGTACACCTAAAATACAGTAAAAACATGTATTTTCAGTCACGGTATGTGTGATTCTGCAAATGCAACACACGGCGTGGACATCGTCATATACAATTACTCATACGAAGTTTACAATTTCTATTTTCATCCAGTATAAAGAATCAATTGGTTTGTTTTGACTATCATCAGTAAGTCAAGATTTTTTGGGTGATTTTGTTTAAATTTGTTTTTATCTTGTTTTGGTAAAAAAAAAAAAAAAAAAAAAATAAGTGTTAAATTTGATTCTATGTATTCTATTCTCTTGTTCTTGAAAAAATATGGAATTGTGTATCAAGGCCCAAATTCCTTCACTCCTCTGTATTAAATACAAAAACAATACATGATGGGCTTTATCTACACGATCAGGATCTCCTGTCCATAATGCAGAGTCGTAACCTGGTGGAATTTGACGGAATGCAAAACTAAATGCACAACTTGAAGCAATAACTATTACTCCTCTTGACTTCAATTGATCTAAAATAAATAATGTACTTAAAACTAAGTCACAATCTCGAAGTCTGTGAATTGTAGGTCAGATGTAACATTTAAGGTCGTAATAAAATGAAAATCCTTCAGGTACTCCAAAAGATTTTAATGATGTGGTTGCATCTCAGTGTTCACTTATTGACTCCATAAATTAGAATGAAATGAATAGTTAAATATGAAAATATGACAGCGATGTTCGTTTGACATTTGCTCACATTGACAAGAGACATCTGCTCCTGCCTGTGGAAAGCACAAACTCTGTATGTGTGTATTTGTGTTTTCAGTGAGATTGTTGCACATTTACATGCATTGCTGTGAATTTAAAAGACAGTCTTGCATGTGCACGCTTTGCGTGTGTGTGTGCGTGCGTGTGTGTGTGCATAACAGCTTCTGTCACAGGACAGGATGAAAGGATGAGGAAGTCTCGAGAGTAAACGGATGAGCAGCCAGCAGCTGATGGCATGAGAGGGACAAAGCTCAGCTCTCTGCCACAGAGCGCGCCGCTGCAGCAGCAGCAGCAGCACGGGTCGGATTAAAAAACACATTCTTTCGTCTAATATTTTAATGAAATATTAACGTCACTAAGTGTAATTACATTAAAATGAGAGCCAGAATAGACATTAGCAGCCCTGTTGAAATAACCTAATGAGGATAGCCTCCCTCCTAATTAATAACAGAGTACGAGATTAGCGGTGCTGTCTAACACACAGTCAGAGTCAGTCAGCAAGCACAAAATACATTCCCAAAGGTTACAAAAAAATTTAAATATGACAGTAAATATATATATACTATATACAGGACTGTCTCCGAAAATTAGAATATTGTGATAAAGTTCTTTATTTTCTGTAATGCAATTAAAAAACAAAAATTAAATTAATAAAAGGCTTGCAATATTTCAGTTGATTTGTAATGAATCCAGAATCTATGACATTTTTGTTTTTTTTTAATTGCATTACAGAAAATAAAAAACTTTATCACAATATTCTAATTTTCGGAGACAGTCCTGTACATCCATACACACAAACAGTATTATTTTTGATGGAGGTAAAAATCGAAAGGAGAATTAAACTGTTGCGTTAGTCTGGTTTAACAACATTATCATAATTAATCAGATAAGAGTGACAAAATTGTAATTTCAATTACCATTACACTCATCTGTGGCTTTGTGCTTGTTGTCTTTGATTGTTCTGTAATCATCATTATCATGTATATGCAAATTAGTCATATCAGCAATTAATTTTATCTCTCAAGAACTTGTCCTAGGCCCCTCTTGAGAATTAGTTTCTCGGTGTTGAGGCATTTACTGTCTTCAGTTGTAATTATTATGTCAACGGCTAATGAATGAAAGAAGACGCCACTGATATGTTGAACTGACCGCAGAACAGATATAAATAGCTGAGATGTGTGAATAAAGCTGTTTTATCCTCCCAATTGTCAGGGTCAAGGCTATTTAGGGCAACAAATTTCCAAATGAAAGTCTTCTTGTCTTTTGTTTCAAAAGATGCTTTGCTTGAGTAAGGGCTGTAACAGGCAGCACCAGGACAAGAAATTATTTCCTTTGTGTCCAAATGAAGCTGCGGTGGAGTTTTTTCTATCTACTTACAAATCGTCCACCTTGTTTGTCCCGGTAAAGAAGAATGTAAATGTCTCGTGCTATGTTTTTATTGGTGGGAGCAGATTTTTTTTCGCCTGGCGACTGGCTGGTGATGGATGATGATTGGCTGGCCGGATCAGGGTCTTCCGTGTATTTCTATACATCATCTCTCTCCCTCTCTGCCCCCGACCATCCGCACCTGTGTCGCCTTGGTTTCCCTGAAAATACCTCTGATTAATGTCCAGAGCCGGAGGGGGGGAACAGAGCGGGGAGAAGCTGTGGTATTAATTACATGAAGCACAACACGCCATCCCTGTCATATGAGCAGGTAGCAAAATGCAATGAGATACAGTTTCCAAAATAAATATTAGATGAAGTGCTTGTGATGTAAAATAAAAAAATAAAAAAAAATTTAAATATAAATGTGAGCAAACAGGATAAAGAATTGAATCAGAATAAAAATAACGTGGCATGAGATCTGAGAGGAAGAAAGATAGCAAAACAGATTAGATTAATATGAAATTTGTAATAATAAAAAAAAAAAAAAAACAGAGCCATAATGTTGATATATGATGCTACATGAGATCACACTTGTTTTTCTTACTCACCGATAATGGAAGCCGCTGCTTCGGCTCATATAAATCAAACTTATTGTAAACCCACAAGTGAAAGTTGTGTGTTTGAACAATTCTAATGTGGGCATTTGTTTTTGCCTAATTTGATAACACAAGCATGCATGTAAGCTCACAGAGACAAAGAAGACAGATTTCCGCTACTTCCCTATTTGTCGCATTTTGAAAAGCCTTTGTTGTTTTGCACTAACTAGCAAAAAGTAACCTCATCACCTCAACAAAAAATTGCCCAAATATACTGAGTCACATTTCAAGACAGAAATATATGATCATCTTAATGAAATGTTGAGAAAGTAAACAGTTTTAGAGTAAAATATGAACAACACACACACGCACACACACCCCTGCATACGCAGACGCAGACAAATGTTTGTGCCGCAGTTTGGGATTCTTCATAAATATATTAAAGATGACAATACTAAGAATAATATATTCAATAATTTGATTTATACAATGATCCAGAGGTTTTGGTGCAAGCCAATGTCATATTTATGAATGAAATATGATGACATCCACCACACATTTCAGCAGAGCACAAAATATGTCTTCCTGCGTCTGGATCAAATCCACCAAAATCGCGTTACACCACCTGCGCCACAACTTAGACCTTCTCTCGCGACCTCTTTTTTACGCCGAACCCAGGTACAGTTCAGTTTTATTTACTATTCATTCTGGAAAAGTTTCAAATTCACTTGCAAGCCTTACAAGCAGTACAGGAGAAGATGCATGGATGGAGATGTTGAAAAGGCAAAGTCATATTACAGTACATTACAGTATTAACTATTAAAAAGTGACATTTTATTAAATATAAGACCAAAACTCCAATGCATGTTGCATCTTGCAGCCACAGGAAACGGGAAACACAAAACGCATATTTTTTAGATGCATTATTTAAAAATGCAAATAGATGCAATTACACTCGCTCTGTTTATCAGCAGTTATTAGCAGTAGTTTGGCGTCGCCACTCTGAAGAGGAACCATATTTCAAAGTGTTTGCCGCTGGCCTCTTGCTACACAGATAACAAGTTCCCCCTTGCAGGTGTAATTACAAAACAATTTCTAGAAAACAGCCCCAATATTATGAATAAACACATCCATACTACCACCACATCACAAATATTGTACATTTAGTGTAGATAGTCGTATTGGATTATTGGTTTTATAGTGATGACAGCGCAAAGAATATGTGCAATAATAGAATAAAAATGTATATGTACGCACACACACAAATTTGATAGTGATGAAAAAGCAAAGAATATATACAATAATAGAATAAAAATTTATGTGTATGCACACACACCCTCACAAACACACACATATATATATAAAATATATATACATATGTATATATAATATATATATATATATATATATATATATATATATATATATATATATATATATATATATACACATGCAGTTTTTTTGACCGCCTTTACTCCTGACTGCTTTTATCAATATTAAAGGTAGACTATTAAAAGTTTTTCAATGTGAAAATGAACTGGCATTTTTATTCCTAAAACCATCAGATGACAACAAACAAGATTGCAATTGTTTATTTATTTATTTATTTATTTATTTATTTATTTATTTATTTATTTCCAACATTTACTTTTCTTAGTTTTACATGCTATCCATGCCAATATCAACAGGTGCAATTCAATACCTTTCCCACAAGCATACTCATTTTCCTCTCAGCCATAACAACTAAATCATACAACTCAAAATCGTTCCTATTCTAAATGCTTTTAGAATGAGCTCATCACACTGCCAAGTTAAATTATATGTTGATCTTCCAACGTCTGTGTAGCCATCAGTCTGTAACTCTGACATACCAAATGAAAAAAATGGCCACACAGAGCACATATCAGTACCTACGCACTAACAAACACACACCTGCATGTTACAATGCATATGCAGCACATGAACATATGTACATACCATGCGTATGAAAGCACACATGCATGTTTGGTGCACACTGCATATGGACAAACAAAAGGAAACACATGCTCCTTCTAGAAAGAAATTACTGTGCAGATGTGTGTTGAATGCACAGGATGTGACTCCATACATGAGTGGTTGTCAGGGCGTTTGGATGGCAGATGTATGACGGTCTAGGCTTGATTCCAGAAGTTAACACGCACTCACACAGACACATACACACATGCACACACACGCATAGATAACAGACACTCTTCATTTACTAATAATTGAATTTTAATTCCTTTTGGCAGCTCGTAACGAGGCTTCAAACAATGACAATAGCATTAGTTACTTGCAAATTTTAGAAGGTCCTTTATTTTTTTATGTCGATTGAATGTTTTTTTTCTAGCATGTTTTTTTTTTTTTTTTTTAGATATTTTCATTTTTATTTTTAAATGTGACATACAAAAACATTTGCAATATAGATCTATCTGTCCGTCTATCTATCTGTCTGTCTGTCTGTCTGTTGGAGTTTGCCGGCTGGTCCAGCCATCTGTCAATGTATTAAGCTACTTTCAATGAAATTAAAGCAATTCCCATGTTTCTGACCAGGATAATATTGTGTCATATATTGATGCTATTTGTCTATTGCTTAAAGCAAACACAGTGTTTGTTTGAAAAATTGGTCAAAATTGTAAATGCATATACCAAAGACATGCGGTTCTATTTGGAGACACTTAAAAATCTCATAATTCATCTCGTCCTTTATGTAGGGCAAATTTGATTTCATATCAATTTTGCACTAAAAACAAGTCATACTTTTTCTTCCAATATACTGCAAAAGACAGTTATTTTTGACTTACATACTGGATGCCTGACACTAAATGAATCCAGTTGTTCCTAACGGCTACTTTAATTAACTTATTAAGAGCCCCACAGGCCTCCCTTTATTTTGAATGTCAAAATAGCCTGAACCTGAAAGTCAAACACAGCTTTGAGCAGATCTTGTTCTTTTTTTATTTTCCCACAGTAATAAATAAAAAAAAAAACATTCACAAAAATCTGCGCAAACAAAGCATATATTCTTTTAAGTTTATACAATGAAATGAGCATTTCTTTATTCTGTGGATAATCACTGATCGTTTGTTCGACATTCTGGCTAAAGGTTAACAGTAACTCTGGCACAACCATTCTCCATGTACCAAAGGTATTTTTCTACTTTCTTTACATAGTGCACATACTATGTGCATCTGTATGCACGTCTGTGATGGCCTGCCACATCTAACTGCTCCTCTGTGATTGGTAACCATCTTCTCTAAATCGAAAGCCATCCCTAGTTAGCACAATAAAATAATAATAATATGCTTCATTATTTTTTTTTTTTGTAAAGAGTAAATTTGGAAATTTTTAGTCATTAAAAAAAAATCATTGTATATGTGTGCTGGTATGTGTACACGTGTGCATGCGTGTGCAAGTGTGTGAATGTGATGGGGAGTCCTTTCACAGCAGTCGGGCCAGATGTTCGTGGTGAACACCCCCACCTCCTCGTGGTTTTGCTCCTCTCCCCTTGCTCATACATAACCTCATCACTTCATCTCTCCTGTGATTCATTGTTCATTCATTTGGATTTTTATTCTTGCTCATTCCTGTTAGGAGTTTGCATGTTCTCCCTGTGCTGCCATGTTTTTTGAGGGGTTATTTTGGCTTCCTCCCACATTCCAAATACAAGTATGTTAAGTGAATTAAGTTTGCTTTCTTTTGGTATTTTGCTGTTAGAAGATTAACGCAGGTAGAAGATTGCGTTTGCGCCATTGTGCGCTGTTGTGGGAATGAACACAGCCAATTCCTTGCCAATCGAATCGGATCCTCTTATTACTTTTAAATGGTTGCGTTTTATTTATATGCCCTACGACTGACTGGTGACCAATCCAGCATGTTCTCCACATCTAGCTCTAATTCACCTGGAATAAGTTTTTTTTTTTTTTTTTGTAATTAAGCTTCAATAACATACACAACCAAGTTCTGACGGGAACACAACACAACACATAGCAACACATAGCAATACACCTAACAATATACCAAGTAAACACACGGTATCCTGGAATAAGTTTTAACTTACCAAGATACAAAGTTTGATGTGCATATTTGCACTTGCTTCCCCTATAGCCTGCCCACAACATTACAGGCACACAGATCATTTAACACCTGATGTTTGCTTTATGTATACAAAGTAAATGCTGTTATGATACAGAATGACATGAAGGATATAGCCATAATTTAAGTCACTGAAGATATTTTCATTTTGTAACTCCAGCAAACAGATGCCTATAAACAAGGACTCAAAAAGTGGAATCACTGAAATCAGAAAATCCAACTACAATTATGTGAATATTGGAACTTACAATACAGCAAGAATGAAAACATTTTACAAAGTGGGTGGTAGGCTGCAGTCAACTTTCCCATTGTGTTAAGTGTTATTTTAAATGGATGGCATTTATGACCAGTGTTATTTGAAAATATACATAACTTGCTACAAGAGTTTGGTTAATGGCTCAGGAGACTCAGACAGACTGAGGTCACAAGGATGAGAGGGAAACCTGAACCATCAGGTCTACACTCCTTATTCATCCTAAAATATTTACTGGTTGTCATGACGACTGGCATTGTTCTTGTCCCAACACCCTGACATTTGGATTTCCCCTCATCTGGAAAAATTGGACCCTGATGAATAAGCATATCACATTCACATCCGACTGCTGGTGACGTAACATTTTTTTTTTTTTGTCTCATTTTCCGTTTTATTGTTTTTCCTTCTGTCTGTGGCGGAAATGTTGGACGTTCAAAGCAGCATGAAGGAGATCATGTCTGACTGAATGTTTGCAGTCAAGTTGCATAATTTATAGATCCTCTTAAACTTTGAATATTAAGCATACAGTATAGGTGTATCAAATAATATAAGACAATGTAGTCTATATGTATTAATATTGTACAAATTGAAGTACTACATGTTTTATTAAGTCCTCTTAGAATGTTGTGAGGTACACTGAAACCTCTTTGAGGTAAAAGAGGATGAGATTAATGTTTCTACCTGTCGCTAGAGACTACTGCGGAAATGCTTATTATCAAGCCACATGCAGGAAAACCGCACTCCAAATCTCCATATGCTGACATCAGCGTTTCCATTGTGTGATTAATGCTAAATATGCAGCTCTTGATTGCATTTGTCAAAATAATTAGCCAGTGTATGTTTTTATCGTCTGAACAAACACCTTTTTTTAAAGGACAGTCAGTCAGACGAAAACATAATCCTTGATTGTCAGTTGTTTCGGTTTATGAAGTTTAAAAAACAGATTTATGAAACAGTTGTAATAATTGGAAAACAAACATCAAAAATTTTATTGGAATCAACGCAATCAAATGTAATGACTCATTCATCCCAATTCAACTTGAATGTATCATTCATGGTCTTCCTCTATGAAAGCCATGATTATAATGACACACACAGTATGTAAATATAATGGTCTGGGCACAAATATTGCTTTAAGGTTGGATTCACACTGCAGGTCGGAAGCATCCAAAGTACACAATAATATCCATCCATCCATTTTTTTTATGGCCCGTGTCCTCATTAGAGTTGTGTGTGAGCTGAAGCCTATTCAAGCTGACTTTGGGTGTGCACCCTGCGCCAATCGCCAGCCAATCACAGGGCACACACTGGATAGACAAACAACCATACGATATCCGTGCTCACATTCACACACATGGGCAATTGGGCAAACACACACATTTTGTTGTCAATTGACCTAATATGGATGCATTTGGCGTGTTGGAGGAAACCCACACAAGCATTAGTGCATGCTCTAAACACAGGAAGGCCGCAGCCAATATTTGAACTTTGAACTGTGGGGCAAACCCTTAATCCACCATGCTGACATGCTGTAAGCAATCAAATTTAAATATTACAAATATTAAACATTTCATACCGTTTAGTTGACCTGATTAACTTTTTCATCCAATGATTTAATTTCAGAAATTGCTTTAAGGTTAGTTTAATTAAGTTCTATGAAATTTAAAGTTGAATGATCACTATGTATTTACACTACGATGACCCATTTCCAAAATTGGGAATCATTTGAAAATTATGTCATTTGAGTAATGTTGTGTAACTGCTGCCTAAATCTGCGAAGCATAAACAAGGCGAAAGTGGCCCATTGTTTTTAGTGATGCAGACCTGCCATCTTCCATCTGAACACAAGTTAATGGCTACCTCACGTGGTCACCGCTGGCCTACTTTAAGGTCTTTTAGCTTCACTGGGCCGCCCACCATTCACACACTATCCTGAGTGGTCCACCTTAACAACACTACGCCTGGCACTCACACAGGCTTTGTTTACTGACTGGATTTGGCAGTCAGCCATTTTGTTTTTGCACATTTACATAAACACCAAATGGTGCCTGTTTCCTTTGTGTGTGTGTGTGGGGGGGGGGTGCACAGACCTTAGCTAACGCTCCCTTCCTCGCCACTGTTGATGAAAATTAAAGGCAGTTTAAGATTCATTAAAGTGCAGTGGCTTTGTCGATTTCCTGCAAAAGATTTGACACAAATGTTCACAAGCTGAAAGTTCATCACTCCATACCTTAATTTCGATGATTACTAAATTATGCAATGACCCAGCCAAAGACACGGGGAGGGGGGTTGCTGCCAGAGATTTTTCTAGAATTACCCTGTTTTTAAAAATACTTGCGCACCATCACCCTTGAGTAAACCTGTGTCAAGCAACGTACCGGAAAATAAAAATGTAATTTAAAATTTTACGGAGCCCCCTCCTCTCCAATTGCATAATGTCAACCAAACAATCTACCCTTGTCAGCTATATTTACATACACCAAAGCAATATAATGAGATCTAACACAAAAACGTCACCAGCCATTCATCTGCCTTCAGAAAGATTATCCACAATTTTGACTGACTATTTCACATAGAGATTCATTTAACAAGAGTAGAAGTGTAGAGAGTGTATCTTCTATTTCGCCCATCTTTGAAAGCAGGGGTGCAAATGGGATTTGCCCACTTGGGGCCATGGGCACCATGTTTTGGACATATTTATAGATTTGCTTGTCACTAATGTTAACCTTTTTTTTTATTCTTGTCAAAATAGAGGCAATTCTATTGGTGAAAATGCAAGATATTAAATTGTATGTAATGTATCCTCTTGTTTTTTTCTTTTATTTGCTAGCCTCCTTGAATCCTAGCTCCTTTTTTGCTTCCTCAGTTTCCACTGGGATGGAGACTGTCCCTTCAGGCTGTAATTAGGCAGCTCAGCCTCTCTGCGTTCAGTCATGGCTGGCTCATTGTACACATCGATTCCTTTGCAACGCTTAATTGGCTGAACATTGTTTAGCTTTCTTCGTCATTCCTCCTCTTATCCTTTTTATATCACAATTATTACTACAATTCTCATCCATCGTCTTTTCCATGCACAGACAAAACTTGATATTCCGTTGCTTTTTGGAATCTTATTTTTTCACGACTAACTTCGGCTATTCTCTCCCCAGTTCTCTGATTTTAAATGTATCTCTCTCTTTTTCTGCCTGTTAGTTTCTCCCTTTCATTTCCTCCTCTCATTTGGCCACGCTCCAGATCCGGCAGGGCTTTAGCCCGTGGTCTTAATTGTCAGGACGAGGGTAGATTCTGTATGAGACGGCCATATGGTGCCTGGCTACCAAGCTAAACTCCTCGGGCATTTTAAGGTTACTTCAATCCAAAGAGTTTGTTCTCTTTATGGCAGACTGTTTTCTACATCACAAATTATGACTCGGCACGGCAGACTGGCTCAGGTTCACTAAATTCTTCAACCTGAATACGTAACGTTGTAGTTGTGCATGTTTGAGCGCAGAAACTGTTCATAATTATAATTGCTTTGTGCTTTTTCTTGAATTTTACAAAACATATACATCACAAAACTAGATGTAGAGATTCGCAGTTTAGCAAATCTCATGCAACTCAAATTTCTGAGGTCGAGGGTTTTAATCTGAGCTCTGGCTTTGGTGTTTGACATTTGTAAAAAAATATTTAAGCCTACCAGTATGTTGCATTTGATCAAGACTATTGATTGAATGCGAGCGTGAAATGAATTTGTTGCTTTTTTATTGACTGAATTGTGAGTTTGGACAGTCTTTGTATGTAAGAAAAAACAAGTTCCTTCCTATTTTCTAAAAATAATCTACTAAGGAAATTCTGCACCAGGTCCAAAATATTCAAGCTAAACAATGAAAACATTTTGAAGTTGTATTCCAGAATTACCTGCATTTCAAAATTAATCGATGTGTAATGGACGTTTTGCACTTGAACTTAGTTTGCAAAAAAAAAAGGGCACAAATTTTGAGACTTTACAGAAATTTACACCAACACTCTTTGGTTTATAAATTATTATAAGAAAACCTACTTCAGTGAATGTCAAACTCTCATTGAAAGTAAGAGTTTGACAAAATGTCTGAATAAATTGCATTTATTAATTTCGTATATGGGAAAAAATTTGATGGTAATATTGCACGTATTAACCGCAATAATACCAGCATGGTGGGGCACTGGTTTGCACGTCCGCCTCACAGTTCAGAGGGTGCGGGTTTGATTCCACCTTCGGCCCTCTTTGTGTGGAGTCTGCATGTTCTCCCCGTGCCTGCGTGGGTTTTCTCCGGGCACTCCGGTTTCCTCCCACTTCCCAAAAAATAAACATGCATGGTAGGCTGATTGAGCACTCCAAATTGCCCCTAGGTGTGAGTGTGAGTGCGGATGGTTGTTTGTCTCTGTGTGCCCTGCGATTGGCTGGCAACTGGTTCAGGGTGTCCCCCACATACTGCCCGATGACTGCTAAGATAGGCCCCAGTACACCCGCGACCCCCATGGGGACAAGCGGTACAGAAAATGGATGGATAGCAGATGCCTTCTTCAGTTTGAATCAACGTTGTTGGCTTTGTGAGGACAGAAAAAAGTCATGAATTAGCTTTGCCGTTTGAACTTTGCTGAAGTTTCCTCTAAGGCTTGGCTCAACGTGCGTGTGTATGGAGCCTGTGGTTAATATATGCAGGTGATCTTCTCCATATGTTAATGGTCAGCAGATCAGCCAAGCTTAATATCCATATAAACCCAATATCTATACACGTACCAACTCACCAGCACTTTACCTGCAGGTGTCATGTCCGTAATATCTACTCGACACGTGCAAGAGTGCCTGTGCATGTGTGTGTGCGTGCGTGCATGTGTGTAGACAAAACACAGGTCCCACTGGGAACTTTGGATCCAGCTGCTGACTTCAGAACAAACGGCATCTGCTTCCCGCACATACCACCACCCTACCACCACCAAGAGTATATACAACCACGTAAGCACATGCTTTTGTGGTGCCACACACACACAGGATGTATGACAGATGCAGTGTGGGCCTGAGACACATGCTCGCCCTCCTCCAGCTCAGGTATTGAGAGAGCTAAGGATGTCAGTCGTCGACGTGCAAAAACTCATCCATTAGTAGCGAAGACATACACTGACCTAGCATTATTTATGTTGGTATTAGAGGATTAATGCGTATTATTATTGCATTTTAAGGAGACTTGACTTTTTTTTCCTCAAATGTTTTTCCTCCACATGCATTCAGAAAGTTTCCTTCCCTCCAGCCAAGAAACATTTTACTACTCACTGCATCGTTTAACGTTCTCACATTCAACTTGCTTTCAATGGACTGCGTTAGGCATATGGAACAAGAAGGTCTGTTTAAACTAGTAAAATGTTCCTGAAACAATGTCATTAAACAATACAGTAAAAAGCACATTTGCACAAGAGGACAGATTTTCTTCTCTCTGTGAGTCCTTATTTGACTTTTGCTGCAAGATGTGTCTAAAAGAAATTCCCAAGACTGATCTCACAAAATATATATTTCACATCCAAACCAAAACTAATCCTAACTTACCTAACTTATTGGATGCGGACTCAGTACACTATTTTTTTGTCACTTTGTGCTCATTTATTATGCGTCTGGAGGTAAAATGTTACTATGTTGAACATATTTACTTGCAATGCAGTAGAAGAGCAAACCGTTGTTCTATGTAACATGATAGGAAATATAATTAAATATAATACATTTTGTTCAAAAAAGAAAATGCTATATGTTTTTTTAATTTTTGACTTAAAATAAAATGATATTTATCAGTCTTATTGTGAAGGCTATGATGACAGCTGACTTTGCTCCAGGGTCACCAATGTGGCACCCACGTTCCAAAGTATTTCATAAGGACCAAATAAGTAGCCCGTGAGCCTGTTCTTAAAAAGCAGCATTATTGTCACAGTATATGAAATAATTTACATAATCAAATTAATATCACCATATACTTTTAACTGTTTTACGCCAACTTAGTGTGTGTGTCCAAGAAACTCACCAGTGATGGGACATTATGATTTCCTAAGAATGTTGAAGAAGTGATCATTTGAAAATGCTAACACTTGCAGAACCATATCAAAATATAACGTTGTCCGTTAATATTCATCTGTTGCCTACCTCGTTAAATCATTGTTGATAATTATTCTCAGAATTCAACTGAATCATTATACTACATAGATGAACGTCATTAATTATTAATAACATACACTGCACTGTACTTGGATTTAATTTGAGGCAATTAGTTATTTCAGAAGTGTGTAAGTCGCTCTCACTTTAAAAAAGATTGGTGACCCCTGTTCGACCGAGTGCTATTCTTGTGAAGGATCTGCGTTTCTCACTCTCAAGCTTTATGTATGCGCATGAATGTGTTTGTGTGTGCACGGGGGAGCGGGAGGGAGAACGGTCCGCGGATCAGAGTGGCAGGTGCAAGGATCGTGGCAGAGCCCCCAGGCCAACCACGGGGCTTGAACGCTCACCGCAGTGTTTAATCACCCGGCAAAATGCTTCTGACATGCTGAAGAGGAAAAGAGAGAAGCTTCATGTTTCTGCATCCTTCACTGAACATGTGTGAACATGCGCGCATGTCTGTGTGAGTGTGTGTGTTTGTGCGTATATGTTTGTGTGCAATGTGTGTGTGCGAAAGGAAAAAAGATTGGATAAGGCAAAGAAATGGTGCATATAAAAGTATATGTATACTATAATTGGATTATAGGCGAATGATGGCTTATTTCATTAGACTTTTGGAACATTTTTACTTATTTTCCTTTGTTTGGTTACATTAATAAATTGTTGTAAAAAGTTGCTGACAGCAAGTCACTTCATCACCTTGCACTATAAGAGCAAACCTATAAGAAATGTTTGAAACCTGAACCATGCAGGCATGAGAAAAATGGTAAATTTGACATTTACAACCGTTTTATGGCAAAGAAAAGGAAAATACAATGTGAATAGAGTCGATAAAGGTTTTATTCAATGTGGTTCATTGAGTGGCACTCTTATTTGATTAGTTTTGATTAGCTGTGTGCCAGAAAAGAGGCCTTTGTGTCTGCTCTTAAAAAAAGAGAAAGAAAAGGGAAAGTACTCGACAGGTGAAAAAAACTGTCTCACTATTAATGATATAATTTGTCACAGGGCGTCAAAATGACCACAGCCGCCAATGATATGCCACCAGGCCTGGCTCTCAATAAAATGGCTGCTTGACAGCATGAGCCTATAACAAGATTCCCTTACAGCTCCAGACCACACCAGTGTGCTTATGTTTCGTTGGTCCCCACAACACGCTCCCTGCGTGTCTGCAAAGTGTCCGAGCAAACACTACCAGGCCCATTACCGTGGCCCCTAAAGTGGAGGCAAAAAATAAAAGCCCCACAGTGCTCCACTGGTGATAAAAGAGTCACTTTATTAATGGTTTAATTCGATTCGGGGATACAGAATGACCACAGCCACCGATGCCAAGGTTATGATTCGACCCTGGTTACTAAGTCTTGTTAAAATAGTCCTCAGTGTACACGTGTGTGCGTGTGTGTATGCAAAACTACTCCAAATTAAAGTGGCCCTGTGATGTTAAAATTTACATAATGATCCAGTGTCAATTTGATTTATCCGTTCGAATCTAACCTCTTCTTTGTTTGATAAAGCTTTATGCAGGCTTTTTTTTTTTTAATTGTGTAAAAAAAATCTAAAATGCAGCGAGCGTTCAATTCCCAATGGGGCCCCACTTACTAAAACGAACGCTAACAGTATTGAGGTAAATGGAACAAAATGCTAGCGACATTTAATCATAATTAAGCAACTAATGTATGACCAAAAGAAACACAAAGGAAAAAAAGACCAATCTCAAGGGACAAAACATACCCAGGTCTGTATTATTTTTAAAATGAGACTTTATCTAATACATTTATAGTTATTACTGGATAAACATAAAGCCTTAAGTATCATTAGCATGTAATGGGCTGTGTTGAAGCAGCTATGATTCATTCTCATTGCAAATTTTCTCATTTGGAAATGAATATACGACTGCAATCGATAATTGGACGGAGTAAATCGTTGCATTTTATTGATGTCCAATTTAAAATCAAGGTCAATGTGAGCTTTTGGAAAATGGACGTTATGTGGAAAATATGTAAAAATAAATACATAAATACATACTAAATAAAATGTGTTTTCTGCATCTATTTGCTCTGTAGTCGGTGTATTTATCATGCATTACAGTTTGTAGTTGACTTCACATCCAACATACTCATTTAATGCATTTAATCACCACTTTAGTTCATTCATCTGTACATTCGTGCCTTCCTGTAAGGCTTCCATACACTCACAGTCAAAGCAATTTACATTTTTCACTTCTGATCTGTGCAGGTGTCTTCTATGAATATCAAATTCACCTCAAAGAGAATAATGCACCTCCTGTGGCACTCACATACAAACACGCACATTCAGAAAAGCCGTGCCGTGATGGATGCGAGTCACATGACCACATCTGTCACTGACTGTCATCTCTTTTTTTTTTTTTAAACAAACAAATACAAAAAAATACTAATCACACCTTCTGAAGGGTCTTTAAATGGGACATGTTAAATTTATCAAACAAAATCATTTTCTATTATAACGGTTGCCCTCTTTCTGGAATCAATTGAAAATAACGGTTGTATTAATGCCGAACATTTCAAACTGTGTCATTTCGTGGGGATTTTGTAGGCCTTCGGAGGCCCGTTTTCATTACCGTGAGCCAGCCCTCAGCACTTCTCCCTCTGTGTTTCTATAGTAACCCTGGCTAAAATCCAAACAGCCAGTAGGGCCCTCTGAAGGGCACTACACAGGGAAGATGAAAGATCTCCACCAGGCGACTGCAGCTTCCAATAAACAGATAAATGTGAGGAGGGCATGGTTCCACTGTGCAGAGGAGCGACGGTGACTGTCACAGTGTTCTCGCCGGTATTCTGATATGAACAAATATTAACACGGTTCTTTGTCAGCCATGTTCACTGCATGCTCCACCGCCTTCAAACTGATCATATCATGGAGAATAACAGCAGTAGGGTAATACAAAATGCTGGAAAGTTGTTCAAACGCCCGCAATAAAGGCTGATTGACATGACAATGGCATTTCATGACAGATAACACATTTGTTCATTCTGAATCGACTTTTTTTAAAATCCCCTTCCAGTGGGTTCAATGCACAGCAGCATCTAGTGGCCATTTTAGTTGGCGCTTACAAAATAGCAAATAGTGAGGCTGAATATACACAATACCTGAATTAGAGTACACACAGTTATCTCCGTATATTCTTTGGCCATATTTTCAATTCCCTCACAGCGAGCATTTGCCGCAGCAGCCATCCAGCAACGTTCAAAGCGTCAGTGTTTCTGTTTGTTCTTTGAAAGATTCATAAGTGCCACATCTACATGAATCATTCACTAAGGAAATGATTGTCATAAACATAAAGTGCCATCTCTGCCACTGTGTGTTGAAAAATGTATGCTTTTTAAGTCATAAATTATGACATGGCACTCATCTTCCTTTCTGCTGGAGGAGGGGTGCATGACTTTCTTGCTACAGTGATAAGACTTAACATGGCAAATGACAATTCCTATGTTAACTTCAAATCAATGCCAAATGTTATGTGGTTATACATACATACATACATACATACATATATATTTAAAAAAAAAAAAAAAAAAACAGTGTTGGGCTGATGGACCCACGGAGAACTTCAGGTCCAGGATTCATGGATCACACATACGAGACTCAGGCAGTCATTGCAAAAATACACAATGCTCTTCAATCATGGATGCTCACAGTTACAAATCAAAACATTTAACCTAATATCTTGTACAATTTTAAGATATGTTAATGGGGTTATCAAATTATGTATTCTCATCAAATCTAATGAGAACATCACATCATCATAAGACACAAATAGAAAAATGGACAGTTATCTCTGCTGTTTCACTTTCTTGATTTTTCATTGTAAAAATGTTCACATGCATAATGAAACTACCATGTGTCAAACTGTGAGAGCATGTCCATGTCTTTGTGTGTGTTCCTCTCGTTCTGCCTGTACTGTATAGATGAGCCTCTCACCTCGAGGCGAGCCGATCCTCTTACTATAATACCTTTACCTAATCTCAGAAGCGAATCAAAGGGAGCCTGGGGCACTAGGCACTAATAGGTTCACACAAATGGGATCTAGTCAAAACCGCTTAATCCTCCTCAAACTGTAAATATGGAGAGCATTATCGATGCAGGCCTTGAGGCCTCTGATGCGGTACTGATGCAGATTTGACGGAGTCTGATAGATGACTAAAAATAATTTAACATACTGTAACAGTGTTACACCGGTAAAATGATGAAATACATTTGAAACTTTTAAAATACAGATTAAGTGTAATGTCATGAGTTTGTAGATTATGGGGGGTGGGTGATGGGTACATATAACAATAAAGTAGAAATGCTTCATGAGATTAAAATAATAATTTTCCAAGATAAAAACGTGCAGACAATATTCGCAAATTGTGAGATTTGTAAGAATTTATTCATAACATCAATGTCAAGCACCAGTGGGAGTGGCTCCTCACCTCAAACTGTTGTGTTTATGTACACAGAGAATTTTATATTCACTTATTCACTTTTGTTTTCTTATGTCAAAAAAAGAAGTTTTAATATTAGTACTTGGTTGGCTGTCAAAATCTATTTTATTCTAATAAAAATTTGCAATAGCAATAATCATTGTGGCCTGAGGTTATAATGAAGCCTCGGAGGAGTGAAAAGGTGTTTTATTTCTCAGCCACTGCGCTAACCAATCAAAATAAAATGTTGTCTTGCAGTGACACCCAGCGGTTGTAATTATTGCTGCCAGACAGAAATACAAACTAAAAGCAATTGCATCTGTATGATGGATTGATAGATGGATGGAGGGATGGATGGACAAAGCAGCCATGCTTTGGGATTTCGACAACACAGAGCAAACTTTTCGGCCCTAACCGCCGCCCAACCTCAACCCACCAAAAAAAAAAAAAAAAAAAAAGACTTAAACCTCCCTGTAATCTTGAACACAAGGCAACAACCACCCTACTACTGTATCAAAAGACTTTTTTTTTTTTTTTTTCATGGAATTTCACAGGTTTGACCAGAACGGCCTACTATTAACCTAGCATTGAATGAATGGATTTTGGTAGGCATGGCCAAGGCTGGCCTTTTTTTTTTTTTTTTGCTTCACCTGTTCCACATGCAAAGCAAATGACTCAAAGGTCACAATATGTTGCATCACATACTGAAGGAAAATAGACTTACTTGAACAAACATCCTGTTACAGTGAGAGTTGGTATCAATCCCAAAGGAGAGATGTTCTGCTAATCCACAGTTGCATTGTCCTAAATTGCTCAATTGTCTGTAAAATGTTTTCTGCAAACTAACACATTTTGGGAGTTTGGGCATATTTAATGGATAAAGTCCAACCCCGAGCCTTCCTTGTGTCAGCTGTAAGGAGAAGAAAGATGCTGTTGCTCTCCAGCTGTACCTGCATGGTATTTTGTGTTGAAACTTTGGCAGGTGCAGAGATTTAAAAAATTGAGGGTGGAGTTAGGTGGCATCACAAATTGAAAAAGGCGGGGGTTAGTGTCATCACAAACTGAAAACAGCTGATTTCAGAGTCGTGTTTTTTTTTTTTTTTTCATACAAAGTCATAGGCAAGGGAATTATGGGTCATTCTTCCCACAACTTTCCAGAGTTATTCATGCTGGGCGATACATATTTATGATTAAAAACCTAAAAAAATAGAGAATTTGATGTCAGGGCGCTTTTAAGTGAAATACAAACACATTTCACACACAAAAGAAGATGAGAAGAAAACAGAGTTCCAGATTGATACATATACCCTTGACTTTTATTAACAACACTATGATAAAATATCAACTCAACCCAACAACCACACTGCCTTAATCATTAGGTTAAAAACACATCTGCAAACAGTAACAGAACAACAATGTCTCAGTTTTGGCTCAAATGTGTGTGGCAGATAAATAAATTGTAGGGCCAATGAAATGACAATTTAATGTAAACAAACATTTGCATGTTTACACACGAGGATGCACATTTTTTTAAATAAGGGGAAGATTAAGATTTTTTACTTCTGGGATTTTTCTTAGGCATGATAAATATGATTTGGACTGAATTACATTTGAAGTTACAAAATGAGTGATTGTGAGAACTGTCAGGCACTTGATTCAGCAGAGGAGTAATGTTCACAAATTAAACGAAGTGACACTTGACAACAATCCACCTTGCATATATGACATAGTAACATCCCTCCTTAATTCATTATAAAATATTAGAAGTGTGTTGAAAAATGACCATCAATTTAGAATTTCAACAGACAAAAACAGATGTAACAATTAAACCATTAATTATGGAGATAAAATGTGATAGAAACGTTAATTTCAAGTACAGGATGGAGCTGGAACCATATGGCAATGGTGATAAGGGGGAAAGGTGGGTTGGGTGAGATTAACTAACTTAAAAAATAAAGCTTTAGGTTTTAAAATCCTGAGTTAAATAAATGACATTGGGAGTCACACTGTCGGTGCATAACCAAAAAATGTCAGTTGTTTGTCTTTGGTTTAGCATATAAGAGTCTGTGCATAGAGGATGAAAAAAGTGCCTTGGTTTTTGTGATGTCACTTTCAAAAGCACTTAGACATCCATTTGAAAATATACCTCAACTTAAATGTCTTTTCTATGCTGAGTTTCCAGTCTTGACATCAGTGTTGTCGCAGATTGGTCCCCTTCGATGGTGATCCCAGAAAAGGGAATCCCAGCATATTGTCACTAGTCTCCAATCATCAAGTGTTCTCAGCTCTTTCAGAAACCTCCCTGATGCTACTCTGGGGCCTAACCCGCGACGCCGGGCGTCTCCGAATGCTCCGCCCAGAGGCGATGAGGTCTGCATAGCCTCGGGAGTGGGAGAAGGCATAGCCAGAGCGGCGGGAACGTCCGCCACGTTGGAAGGCTGGCGCCCTTTTATTTGCCTCCTGTTGCATTTCCAACTCATACCTCTTCCTATTTCTCTGGATCTGAAAAAATATGAAATCATTCAACTCCAGCTCACAGGCAACTTTGATTGGTCAAACTAATCCCTCAATTTTTCTTTTCATTTAAGGTCTACAAATTTGACCTTACCTTATCTCCCACGGAAGGATAGATAACTTTATGTAGGAACTGGATGCAGATGACTGGCAACAAGCTGATTCCCACTGTGAGGATTATGGTTAACCACAAGTAAGGCTGGCGGAGAGCGTTTGATGCTGCCCCTATATAAAATGGAATATTGTTAACATGGTTAGTGACAAATAACATCTGAGTTTGAGCACTTTTTATTTGAGCTCCTATTATGGCATCCAGACACATATACAGTAATCCCTCGTTTATCGCGGATAATTGGTTCCAAAAATCACCCGCGATAAGTGAAATCCGCAAAGTACGGTCACCCTCTCATCTGTACATTTTTTGTGTGTCAATAAATGTATATGAAACCATTTAAGCGCATATTTTATTATTAGAACATCAGAATATGTTTTTAGAGCTCTTATTATAAAAAAATATATATATAAAAATGTACAAGTGTACGCACTTCAATTGTGTGGGCACTCCTTGGTTTCTGACGGCATGTGAGCGAGTTTTGTGCTATAATTCCTCAATTTAGAAGTTTAATTTTGACTTTTAAATGTTGTTTTAATTTGGAAAAAAAATCCACGATGTAGTGAAACCGCAATAAACGAACCATGTACTGAGGGATTACTGTATATTCATTTTTACTAAACTGAGGTGGGACACTGAAGAGAAGGCGCTAAATGACTGACTGACCTGTGAAGGTAAAATGGCGAGGAAAGATGACATGAATTCCAGCACTGTGCAAGTCAAACATAATGCCAAAATAGATGGCTATGCTTCCTAAAACAGCAAAACAGTTGACAAAGGTCCAGTAAGAGGTATCCAGGGAGATCTAAAGGCAGCAAGAATGATAATGTTTTATATTATTTCAGTTACAACACTGAGCAAAAGTATCTAAACATTTCTCAATGACAGAAATGTCATCGTAGATATTCAAGTAGTCGTCATCAATAAAGTCTGCTGTCAAAGTTAATTTTGCTAAACAATCCGGCCATTGTGCGAGTGACTAACCTGTAGGTTGACGGTAAAAATCAGTGATGAGGCGGTGACAACGGCGAAAGACTGGTAATCTGAAGGCGCTTCTCCATCTTGCCCCATGGTTCGCAGGAATGCTCCGTAAGGAATGAAGAAGATAATGAGGGAGACGAAGATGCCGTGGAACAAGCTGATGAAGAAGTTTTTGTAGTTGAACAAGGTTCCTTGCTGACCAGGTTGATATAGCTTGGGAAATTTGAGGCTCAGTCTGTCATTAACGTCCTGCAGCAAATGGAAATGGAAGAGGATCACTTGTAGATCGACAGATTGATTTGCCACGGATCAATTTGAAATAATACATCCTAAAAGCGGACAATTTCTGGATTTGTTGACAATAGATTTTTTGTGTGTGTGTCAATAGGAATGTTATGGGAAGAACACAAACAGTACAGTAGCACACCTTCAATTCAATCATGCGTTAAGCTGAGTCATGCTAACTTGATGTCATTCTATTTACATAGCTGACACGCCCCACAATGGAAACTAGGTTATGGTTCCTAACTGTGAGATGAAATGTACGGCCTGGTGGGTAAATATTTCATTTCAGAGTTAAACACAATGCATAGAAATATAAAAGTTGAACCTTCAGATGTCAGTATATCATGCTGAAGTATGACTATGACAGGGTTTTATTCAATCCAATTTATTCAGGGTTGTTTTTACCTGGTCGAGGAGTCCAACTAGAAGAACAGGTAAGCTGCTGTAAAAAAGATTGTAGAGCGTGATGAACCAGTCCTCATAGGCCACCTAAAGACAGAGAACAATTACAATGAAACATAATACAGGGCCTAGGATCACATTTATTGTTCAGGAAGGCATGATTCTTACCTGTGCAGAGTATCCGCTGAAGAAAGAGTACCAAAAATGGACCAATGTGAACGCAAAGTTCTTGAAGAAGAAGAACCGAAGGAACTTGCACATTCGAATGTAGGACCAGCGTCCGTGCACAAGCAGGAGTCGTTGCAAGTAACGGAACTGAGCAAAAGCAAAGTCACTGGACATCACAGCCTGCATCCCCTCTTGACCACTGATGCCAACACCGATATCTGCGGCTGGAGGAACAGCAGATGGGGGAAAAAGATGTTGACGATGCAAAAGAAAGTGTGCCGTGAAATTGTATGTACAGTGGATCCTCACAACGTAATTGTTCACTACTTGCAAATTCATTCATTAATGGATTTTTTTGTAGGTTTTTTTGAGGAACAAATTCGGCATTCATGAAAAACTCACTTGTAAGCGTTTTTATAATAATAATAACAATAATAATAATAATAATAATAATGATGAACCTACTGAAGATAAAAAAGAGTCAGTACATGAAGTCTGAAGAAAGCTCATAATGAGTTCTTTCACAGTCTGAAAGCACATTTTCATATTTTCTGTGTGGGGCAACTGGCATGCTTTTATTTTAATGGCCTAAAATTACCGCCTACTGAATGTTTCGTGTAATTTTAGGAATGTTCGAAGATGTTTTTTTTTATGGATTTAACTAGGAATATACGTAATTACTAAAAACTTTTAAGGGAACATTAATTACTCACAGAAAATTGCTATTCAAAGTCAGGCTGAATAAACATTAGTGTGGGCAAGATTAGTGATGATGAAATGTTGAAGATATATGATGGCATACATACTCTTAATCATGTTGACATCATTGGCCCCATCACCGATGGACAGCGTCACTGCCTTCTTATACTTCTTCACCAAACTGACCACATTAGCTTTCTGCTTTGGGGTCACCCGACAGCAAATGACTGATTCACACTCACAGGCCATGTCCACAAAGTCAATCTGGTAAGAAAAAAAAATGTCATCAATCAAATCATTTTATTGAAACTCAACTGGGAATTCTCGCTTTTTTTCTTTCTTTTTTTTTTTTTACTTGTCTCATCTCCTTCTCCCATTCGTTCATTGGCTGTCCGTCCTGAGGGTTGTTGTGAGGCGGTCGCTTTCCCAGACGACGAAGACGCAAACGGCGGCGTTTTTTCTTCTTTTCGTACAGAATTTCGTTCTGAGAAAGTAAAAACAAAGTACAAGTTGAATGGACGTTGAAATCACCTTCTTCACCTGCATTTAAGTGTACTGTGACTCTTTCTCTTCCTGGCACCAACTCACTATTACATAATATTACTTCAAAAACATATATATCTTTTGTACATCAGTACCTTTTAAAGACTAACACTTAAACAGAGAATTAAAATAAAAGAGAATATACAATTAAAACAAATCAACAATAAAAATAAAAATTACCAGCCATCCTCCGGTGATAATGAGTGCATTTTTGCCTGGTTCAGGGAAAAATGGCTCTGCAAGTTTCTTTCTACCTCGCCTCTCAGTGGGAGGCTCGTGTCTTCGCTTAGCCTGACGGAGACTCAACTTCTCACTGATGACAAACAAATAAATACAGTGACAATGAGTCTGAGACACTGGCCTAACAACGATGACACTTTGCTTTACCAAGCAAGCAAGTCTTCTGAAGCATATTTTTACACAGTTGACACTACAATAATTGAATCCTTCACATTTTGCTATTATTTGATGATGTTTGTAGAGAAATGCAAGAAGATGATTCCTTAAAACATGACTCACTTGACATTCTCTCCATAATGGATTTGCATGTCATTCGTCAAAAGGGAGCATGAAAATCCAATATTCTCCGCAGTTTCTGGAAGAAGGAAATAAAACAAAATACAGAAATCAGTAAATTGCTACTCAAACTATTTTTTTACTCATTACTTTAGCATAATTATCTGTTCATTATCTTTCATTGCTTCTTCTCATGAGTTTCTAGTACCTTTCTTATCTCCAGTCAAAACCCAGATCTTGATATCAGCCTGTGCCAGTTTAGCGATGGTTTCCGGTACTCCTTCTTGCAGTTTGTCTTCGATGGCTGTTGCCCCAATCAGCTATACAGAAAGGCAAAGCTTTACATACTGATAAAAGGATCAAACAACAAAGCATTTTCTACCCACCATAAGGTTTTTCTCAATCATCTCATACACATGATCGAGGGCAGCATCTCTGTTGTTCAAGGTGACCTGAGCATCCATGTGTTTCCTGGACCAGGCTTCATACTCACTACTGCTGATGTCTTTGTAGCACAAGCAAAGTGTTCGCAAAGTCTCGTTGGCAAATTTCTGCAGGGGAAATAGCAAAGTGTTCAAAAAAGTTTGAGATATTTTGGGCATTTACTATCGCTGGCGGAGCTAGTGGGAGATCCGCGAGGGCACTGACTCCTTCCCATCTGAAATATGCTTGGAGCACTCAGGTGGCAGACCAGATAAGTGTGAGTATTTTTATTATTCCAGAATTTTATTCTCATCCCCTATAGGAATCATACAGTATTGTTTAGTGTTCTTTGAAGAATTTTGGGGGATTTGTAAATTTCTGTTTGTTTTGCGGAGCCACCTAGATACCTCCCTAGGCCCAAAATGCTGTTAAGCAAAATGAGCTCACATCCAAAGCAATCTGAGTTGACTCCTTGTGCTTGGAATTGGGTGAAAGTCGCTCGTAGATGACCGTGTCAGCTCCTTTGCAGTATAGACGAATACGACCATCTGGAAACTTCACTGGAAGACCAAGAGATTAATTTCATTAGATTCAACGTTCTCTGCTTAGTGCAACATTGATGATCAAAATGATGTGTTTGCGTGAGTCCTCATACAGATGATGGACATGCGTTTGCGGTCGGAGTTGAAGTCGAGCAGCGCTAACATCTCGAAGGTTTTCTCCTGTTCCATTTCTCTGATAGTGATTGTGTCCTGAGTTCGGGAAAGAAAAACAAAGCCAAAGTTCCGAGCTGCTGTCACCAGTGCGCCCTCATCTGGGGACGCTGCTTGGTACACCAATTCACCTAAAAGAGGGAACAAAAACTACATGTTAATAGTTTGACATAGAACACTTGCATATAGATTAGATTTCACAAATTAAAATGAATATCATCATTAATTAAGTCATCATTAATAAATTATAATTACCATCCTTGTTTTCCACCATGACAGTGTGACAAAGGGAGAGGAGTCTGAAGAACTCGATCGCCTCTTTATCCTTCTTGGCTCGCAAACAGGCGACAAGGGAATTGTCCATAAACTGGAACTTTTTGTCAGCATACTGATTCCAACTCCAGTCCACTGGCTTTTTGGAGAGAAGAGGTAACAAGTGCTATACGTTTTCTTTCTAGACACTGAGATCCAATAAATAGAACTAAAACAAATTATAAACTGATGTTTTTCAGTATTACCTTTCCGCGATCCAGACGCACTCCCTCAGCAGTGGTTGGGTCACCTGTTATGAATAAGGCAAAATTTCAATGCAATATAATTTCAAAACAAAAAGTCGATATAATAAGTTGAAACTTTACCATAGCTGCGCCCAGCGATAGTGCACTTTTTGAACTGCATAATGTTTTGCGTCAGTGTTCCCGTCTTGTCTGAGAAGATGTATTCAATCTGTCCAAGCTGCTCATTCAGGGTGGTGGTTCGAGCCTGTCGAGAATTGCATCAGAAGGGATAGTCACTATTGAATCTCACAAGAAGGGGACTAATCCCAAAAGCAAAGAGTCATTCCAAACATTCGCCATACTTAAATAATTGAAGTCAGAGTAAACTTTCAGGCGACACCTACTGTAAGAAAACAATGCCCCGATATGTTTTGTGCATTCCCAATGTACCTTTGCTGGTGTATCTTTCTCTGCGTAGTACATCTGCAGGTCCCAGTTGATAAATTTACTCTGGCCTAGACGGATCACCTCCACACTAAACACAAAGCAATGAAAGAACACTTTGACACATTGGAATGGTGACCTTTTAGATAAACAATAATTTACTTCAGAGCTTATCAATTTGAAAAAAAAAAAGATAATCATCCAATAAAATACCACCCAAAAAAAAATCTCGATTAACTGTGATAGATTGTACGGGTAGCACTGTAGCAGCAAGAACAGAAACTCAATTTCACAATTTTCTCTTATCTTGTTACCACAACAAAACTCTTAAATATTATTATTATTATTGATATTTCTCTGTATCAACAGACTCAGATCAGGGATTATTCCTTTTACTAACCTGACATAGAGTGAAATCGGTACCATGGTGTTCAGAACAATGAGGTAGCCCCAGAAGCTGAGGAATCCTCTATAGGAGGTACCGTCCTCTCTCCCATCATACAAATACCAGGCCTTGGACCCGATTTCCTCATACCAGAAGCTGTGACCAATGGCAAGTCCCGCTGCCACCAGGATCAGGAGAACAAAGATCTATCGAGTTGTCAAGACAAAAATCACATTTTTAACACACACTTCTAATAAGGACAACCTGATGACCATGAAACTGCATCTCCATATAAGGTTTAGGGAAGCATTCAAATGAATGCCACTTATGTTATTATGCCTCAGTGGCATCAAGACCATAAATCAACGATAAAACCACACGCTTGTTTCATCAATTAATCAATAACTATGCTAATCTATAGACAGCACACCGTGTCTCTATGTATCAAATCAGATGATTACAGTTTATTTAAGTTTAACTCACAGTGTAGACCATATAGTTCATCAGCTCATCAATCTTGGTCCTCTTGAACCTTGATTTTCCACCATTTCTCATGATTTTTGTGTCAGCACCTTCAGAGGAAAAAGGAAAACATAAGAAATATGGAAGGGACAGTACCGATCGATACCAGGTATCAGTAGCTATGCCGATACTAGCCTTATTTCAATGTATCGGTACTCAAGACTTTTGTGACTGTATGATCAGGAACTAGAAATAAGACATGAAGAAATGAAAATTGCCATGAATTTAATGCAATTTTAAAGAAAATTCTATATTGGGATACAGAAGTACTTCTTTAAAATTATCTGTCATTGTTTTTTGGGAGACATTTTATGGCTCAATAAATAGTACTAGTGGTATTAGTGCATGCTATTGGCGACTTCGCTACTAAGTTGACTCTTCAAAAGAACACAAACCAACATTCGAACCTGCAAAGATGACAAGTCCATGACATTCTTCAGTATTTCTGACTTTGCAGCCTCGGAGCAGGATGTTGTCCAGGTCCAGTGGATAGCGTTCTCTCTTCCAGTGCATCACCCCAGTGAATTTATCAAGACGGTTATTGGGCTCCTCACACTCAATCAAAGCTATAAAAGAGATGGGGTCGAAATAAATAGTCCAAATAATTATTAAGAAATAGTCCAAATAATTAATTACAAATTTAAAAAGAAATAAACATCCTACAGCTCTCTAACATTATTTGCATGTATCCTAATAAAAAAGTAGATATTCTTATTTTTAAAAAACATTTTTATCGTTAAAATCATTTGTATTGCTTATGAGTTCATGAACTGAAATTCAAAACAAATACAAGTTACACAGTATACCATCAAACTGAGCCATTTGACGTTCCTCCTGCAGTCTTTCATCAGTTACTCGAAGTCCCAGCTTAAACTTTAGGTTAGTTTCTCTGAAAAGGAAAAAAAGACACACAATAATTTATTACCAAACATTGGGATGGGTGTTGGATGATGATCAGAACAGATGTTCTCAATAATAATAATAATAATAATAATAATAATAATAATAATAATAATACATTTAATTTAGAGTGCCTTTCAGGTCACGCAAGGTCACTTTACAAGAGTTAAAAAGTTAAAAACAAGTTAAAACCAAATTAAAACGATAGCATACAGTAAAGAAGATTGTGAAAACATGTTAAAAACGGATAAAAAGATAAAATGGATAAAACAATCCACATACAACAAGCACTTTGTTTCTATCACTTTACTAGGTTTCCATTATTATTATCTGAGCATTTGTAGTTTGATTTTAAATATTTGAATAAATGTTCTTCCTTTCTTTGTCATAAAAAAGTCACATCAAAGAGAAAAATATTTACTGTTGGCTTACTTGACAAAGAGTAATGTGTTGATAAAGAACACTTGGGGGGAGAAAAAGGCAAGCATTTGCTTCATCGATCAAATATAGTTTGATATGTGTTGACATTTTAAATTCTTGACTATGTATTATTGCATAAGCATTTCCTTGGAGTTTTATTTAATTCATTTTGATAAAAGATAAAAATAGGGGCCTCACCCATCAAGCTCTGCTGTTTCCACATAGCAAAGGCTGTTTGGGTTTGAACTTGACAAAAGCAATATGTCCGCCTGTAACACAAAACAAACAATATAATCTGACACACTGGACAAGTCATACAACATGCCTGTACAACACAGTCAGAGCCCATTTGAATTGTGAGCAGATAAAGTAAAATGGGTTAAATAGAATATGCGTTGTTCATTTATTTAGTTTGTTTGTTTAATTATTTGTATTACAACTGTAGCACTGTGACTCAGACCTTACTTATTGGTTAACACAAGCTCAAGAAATAATACCAATGCAAATTGCAGGCCAAATATAGACAAACAATCACACATTTATGCCTATGAGCAAATTACACATACCGGAATGAAATCATTTTTCTTCAAGCGAATGACATCTCCAACCTCGATGTGTCTCCACTTTGACTCTTGAAACCTGAGCAATGAATATAACTGAATATTGTCGCAATTTGTCAATACAATAAAGAAAAGCTCATTTTAGTCTTAAATGGGAAAAAAGATACTATATAAAATGAGATATTTGTTTATTTTTTCTCCACATGGAAAAATTATATCATGAAATGACAAACAAGAAACTGGTAGTCTTAAAAATTGAACAGAACTAAAACAATTTTAGGGAAGCTCTTTTGATTAATAGTGCAGTTTACTTCAAAATTCACCCCCCCAAAAAAATAAAATAAAATAATGGCAAATTAACATGAACAAGTTCTGACCTGCCATCCAGCAGAACCTCACATTTCCTATTATTAATCTCCTTGTCCATCTTGTGTCGAGCCTGAAAGGTAAATCAAGCAAGAGGGAACGTGATTTTAGCTAAGTCAATATATTGACTATCAAATAGCATCAGAATTATTTGCAAATTCCATATTGTTTCAGTAAGCGCAGGAGGCTGACAGTAGGTTGCTTTTCTTACAAGATCGTCCACCAGGTCTTTGATGGCAGTTACTCCCAGAACCACAACCAGAGGGATCAAGGTGGTGTACCAAGGTAGAGTTGTAACTTGTGGAATACTCTAAGAAAACAAATTGTATATTTGATTAATTGACAATTTATAGTGACAATTCGATTATAAGATAAATGCTAAGACTACTTCTCACATGCTATTGTTTTATTTTATAATCTATAAGAATTTTTCGGCCACTGACGAGGCACGGAAATTGTACCTGTAGAATGAGCAGAGCCAAAAAGTAGACGTTGGCAACCCTCTTAAACTGCTCGTACAAGTTGAGGGGAAGGAACGTGAAGACATTGTATTTATACGTCTTGATGGCATTCCCCTGAAAGAAGAAATATCTAAAATGATACAACAGTGATGACAATAATTTTTATGACCTTGCACCAGTGAGATTTACATGATGGTTTGAGTACCATAAACTAAGTATCATGTGGACAATTAGACAAATCATTTTGTTTCATGTTGTATCGTGATTTGTGCACTTACAGAGTATCTGCTCTTCTTGATGCACAGGAACACTTTTTTTTCAAATTCTGGCAGGTGGTGGAAGCCTCGGTCATTGGCTTTCACCTTCCAGCCAATTTCTTAAAAAAAAGAGAGTATATTAATAATGTTTGTGTTACTCCTTACACCACTTTTGCAAAAAAATTGTCCCAACTACTTAAAATTAAGCAATACCCCCTCATACTCAATACGCAGTGTATCATTTTTGTACTTACTACATGTAATAAGTATAATCAAAGCATAGCCACATTATTATATCTATAACTTGGAAAAGATAATTTATTAGCATAATTTATTATATATCCTGCTCGTGGCGGTCAGGCAGAGAACGGATGGTCTCACCAGCGGGTCTAACTTCCACAGGGGGAGGTGGGGCTCCTGGCACCGGTTCTTCTTCTTCCTCATCTGTGCTCACATCCAGCTCATCGTCCGTCTCATCATCACTGTATGGCATGACCTCATCGTCGGGCCTCATAGACCCGTGGGTGCCAGCCTGGCGCGTCGTCATTTTGACGCTGCAAGTATCTCTGAGAAACAAAAAAGGATTTAGATTTTACAATACTAAACGCTGTTATGCTCCTAGTAAATAAGAGTAATTAATTGCAACAGGTACTCAATTTCATTTTCATTCAAAAAGTAGGTTGGGATTGAAAACAAGAGCGGGGTGATGGGTTTGATTGGTAAGCTGTCTCATCCATCCACACAGATGTACTATTGCTTTAGTGAGGCGTAGACATGTGGTTCATTGCAAAAGAAAAGCTTGTAAGCAGAGTAGATCACAGGTGTCAAACTCAAGGCCCAAGGGCCAGAAACATCATTTTATGTGGCCCGCGAAGACAAATTGTGCATTAAATTCGTGTCATTACTAGAATTGCAAATTGTCTTCACTTTTAATAATCTTTTTTTTTTAAATATTTTACCAGTTTTTACTCATCTGGTTTGAAAATGAGTTATTTGTCAGTGTGTTTTGCAGCTTTTACTCTATATAATATGAGGTGCTCATACATTTATTTGGGTTGACAGTCATACTGGCCCTTCGAAAGAAGCTATGACTACAACGCGGCCCGTGAAAAAAATGAGTTTGACACCCCTGCAGTAGATCATAGCTGCTGACGACTTTTGGTGCTATGTTGCCGCAGACTTAGTGATAAGCCCTGCTCAACATCATAACAGATTGACACATGGGTGTTATAATTGGACTATGGAACCGACTAGAGTGTGGCCTGTTTTCTTTTCATGGCAAAATACTTGCACCTTCATTCATGTTCAGTATGGCAACTGAGACGGACAATCTTGATTTAAAAATGCACGTTATTTTTAAATCAAGCCCCTGTCATCATCCAGTTAAACAACATACCATTTGTGAGGACAAAACAATCTTCCCGCACGGTTGTTACGTCAACTCTTAAAGCACATCAACAATTGAATATGATTTAAAAAAACAAAAAAAGAAATGAAAAGAGAATGGCATTAATGTTACATGACTTGTTTTCATTGGCGGTCTCAAATTTCTTTTTCAGAATGTACTGTGCCATCAGACTATGAATACTATTTCCTTCCAGGAGTGAGAATGCAAAAACACCATGCAGCTGCACAAGCAATAAGAAATGTGAAGCAGCATGTTGTTGTGGTGTACAAAAAGTTGATGAATTTAATTATTCGAAAACTGACCTAGGTGTAGTTTAGCGGGATTGTTTATGACTGATAGAAAATAATTTTAAGGAACATCTAAAACATAAAATTACTTCATTGGTGGCATCACCTGACTCAGAAAACAGGTTTGCTGGTATCTGGCTAAGGGATGTAACTATGGAAACAATGAGGGAGGGCGGGGTAAGTGATCTACTGAGTGGGTGACGACAGTGAAACCTGAGAGTATATGTGTGTGTGTGTGTGTTCGTCTCAGCTCTTGCTCAGACGGGTAAGGTGAAGTACACCAAAAAAAAAAAAAAAGGGACGTAAACACTATTTGTGGCAAAAAAGATGTCGCTCCGTGAGCAAATAAAAAATAGAATGGATTGGTCGCCAGCTGTCATGCAACATAATGGCACCCAACTATGAAACAAAACAATACAAGATAGAAGTTCAAAAACAAACATACGGGCGGGCAAACATATGCACAAATTGCATTTAGATCATATATCAATTCCATTCTACCGTATCAATGACTCAATAATAATGGAATCATAGAACAGCAAATAAAAGTCGATGATTTCTCAAGTGATAGGGTTCCATAATGATAGGTCTCCATGGTTTGTGTGTCTGTGGTTTCCTAAGGCCGGTGACAACTGACACTGTCCATGAGGGCGACACACAACTCACCATCGCTGCAGCACCTGAGGTTCCTTTGCAAGTGTTGTAAATAAATAACTTTCAAATCTGCGCTACACGCGTGAGCAGTTGCTTGTTTAGGATTTATTTTGTAATAGAGGCTAATTTATTGAATTATCGTCAAACGGATGAAAGGACAGCATTGTATGTAGGGCATAGATTCTCTTCTTGCTTTTTTAGAAACTGTTTTTCAATTTTGATGTACAGATAAGATGGACTCCCTCACTCTGCTTTCAAACCATCTGTTTTGTGTATTCACAAGCATGTCAACAATTTAAAGCAACCGCATGTACATGACAGAACAAGTGCCTGATAATAAAGTCAACAATTGGCTTGGAATGAAAAGCTCATCAAACAAAAAGGTTTTCGGATGGAGATTGGTCCAGACCGTCACAGACAACATTTTAATATTTGGAGCTTTCTTCTTTTCCCATATTTGAAAGAGTAATTCAACATAATATTTTATCTTATTTTTAATCTTATCTTTCATGACTGGTTTAGTCACCTTGTATTTTAGTAAATACAAATTCTGATTTACTCATATCAGAAGATGAAAGGTTTTTTTTTCTCGGGAGGATTTATGAACCAAATCCTGTCCAATGTATTGCCAATTTATGTAAGCCAGGAAAAATAGCTGCATCTTTAAGTCATACACTTGAGAAGGTGACAACAGGCAATTGAATGATGGCATCAAATGAAAGCTATTGACTTGTACTCAAGTCATAATTGAGATTCTACAGCAGTTGGCACAGCAGGACTTAAACTAATGAAATCCACTTAACGCCAGTCCACAGAGACCCCATGCTGGCTTATCTCCCGTGCATAGCACCAATAAATTACTATGCATATTCATACTCAACTCAACTCAAAAAATAAGTTCTTTATTTACAGAGGTCTATTTCAGTTATAAAACTCAATCAAGCCATGGAATTGTCAGTTATAATGAATTTGGACTCAAATAATTAATTTGTTAATTTGTTTATGTTGATTTTAGATGGCAGAAAGTAGTAAATTTGAGTTTAAATGATGTTACAGCCTTCCAGAGTAATTAATCTTGCCCTAATTACTACAAGGCGCCCAACAATTTATTCAACATAAAGGACTTTTTTTTTTTTTTGTCGCTGCCCAATTTCTGGGTGGCAGTTGAATTGTAAAACGTTGAACATTAACTTAGCTCGTCTCCATCCCTAGTGGTGATTCGGTAATTGGGTTGACTTTGGAATATACAGGAAATACTATCAATGAATTCAACTAAATTTAATTTAAAAATAAATAGAAAAATATTGATATTTCTCATGATTTATCTTTTAATGATTTAATTATTTCCAACAGTCCCTTCACATTCTTGTAGTCATAAATCATCAATGTGAGCGCTTTGAAGAAAGAGTATTTCCCCAATCAAAACTTTGGCTCATTGCTTATTTAAGGTAAACAGTGGGAAAGCGTTAAAGGGCTTCACCAAGTGAAGATTAAACCTTTCGAAACATGTACTGTAAAACTATTTTTGGTGTGGTCTGTGCTGTTTTAAGAGATTCTGATTGCTGATTACACTATCTTGCTACAAAATGTTTGAGACAGCCGTGGGAAATTATGTCTAGTCATCCACAGAACCATTTGTGATGTCATCGGCATTTAACCTGGCTCACCTGGTTCCAAACAGTGTTTGACGGAATTGACGTCAGGGTCCTTTTCAAAGTCATCCACACCAAACTAAAAAAAAATAACCTTTGAGTTCTAGGGCACAGTCATGATGAAAGAAAAAATGGCCTTCTCCAAGTTGTTGAATCTGGTTAATAAAAAATGGCCAACATGTTTTAGTAGGAGGAAGAATCAGAATTCAGGGGGAAACGTAAGGTTCTGATCGCCAAAGTTTTGTTCATATATTGTAAGGGATAGTAATGTAAGGGCCTATGTGTTCCTGTTAAAGTGGAAACTCATCAGTAATCCCAATTCAACCTTCACTAATCACTATTTGGGTGAAATGATTTGAGGATTATTCTCAGATGTCTAAGTAATACAAAAGGTCAAAATATTTATTGATCTCACATTGTATGTGCAGTTTGTAAATAGACACATGGCAATAAAAGTGTAAAAAAAATGGACAGAAATAAAATTCTGCTTTTTCAGATGGTTTTAATCAGTAATTTGTTTATTTACTGTAGTTGCATTCTGTAGTGGTGGTGTACAGCATCACACTGTGACCATCTAGAAAGGTTTGCTTGTATCAAGTAGATAAACGTAACCAAATTCATCTTACATGAAGCATCACTGCAAACTACAACATTATTGTTCACTTACTAAATTGTGCATTGAGATATTTGATGTTGTTTATCCTATGAAATATTAGGATATTAGGCCTGTGCGTGTCTTTATCGCAAGGTCAACCCAAAAAATATAGGTATTGTTTGTTGAAAAGCACATTTGTGGCTTGAAATGTGATAATGGAATTTGAACTGTTTGATTTTGGCTCAATTACAACTGCACAATTCTGATAGGGCTAAAATATATTTTGGATACAGATATAATTTTGACAGAAAAAAAAAATGTGAATGGAAGAGTAATCGCTCAGGTGGAAGCACTGACACTCCCTTTAAGAAGTCTCGAACAACAAACTGAAACTTGACCGAGTAAGACTGTCTATGATTAGAATAAACTTATACTTACAACGTGTTCTTTACTGATGAGTGGTAAGAAATTAAAAAATGAAAGAATCCAGCTCTTTATGTGTGGGTCCGACCGCTCTGTCACCACACCATGTTTCCTTGTTCCTGTATGAAGAAGCTCCACCGCACCCCGCCCGTCCTCCTCCCACACGCAACTACCTGCCCGGCCCTCACCAACCCACGCGACCGGTTTGACACGTACCACACACCACATGCACTCGTGCACACACAAACACACATTTGCTCCGTGCAGGGGGGGAAGCAGTGCGGCATTCAGGGACTGCAAGATCGGCCTCCTCAGAAGTGAGCACCGGGCAGGCAGGTACTGACAAGGTGTGCTTGACACATCACGTGGTATACGAGTGATTAAATTTGTATTCTTAATTAAGATCTTCATTGAGAATAAGTATTGTAAAATATGTGAGCTTTGCAAATCAGTTTGCGAAAGTTCTCTACATTTAATGTTGAAAAACAGACGTACTTGCAAATACGTTTGAACATACTTGCATTAATAATTACTCCACATTGGTAGTTCCACGCTTCTGCTTCTTTGCCTTTGAGTCTATCGATTATAAACAAAAACATGCATACATGTCAAACTTAAACCAAGTCACAAAATCGTTTTGACCAATGTTATACATAAAATAGTGGTAAAAATTGGATATTAATGACCACTGTACAAATCTGTTTTAAAAATCACTTTCCCAGTCCGTTAAATAATATAATATTTATATAGGTTTTTTTTAGCCTAATAATAGCTGAAGGTGCAAGAAAAACAAAGTTACAAGTCTTATCAAGCCGAAATAAATGTACTGATTTGTTGTGTTCACACTCCAATGCTGAAGGTGGCGGTAATACAAAAGTGAATGTGCGACGGCGAAAAAACAAGCCGTGCCTTTCTCCACTCCTATTGGTCAATCGGAAAGTGACGTGTTGAATCGCTTGCCCTGTCTGGAGTGTTCCTGAAAAATAGACAGCCAATTTGAGCTACTTGTGCAAAGCTAAAAACACAACAATATTATTTATAATAGTCAAACATAGTTGTCTTATTTCAGGAATATATCGGCAGTCACAAGACCACACTTGCTCCATCGTCTGCAATTCTACCATGGTCGGTGTTAAAGTGATTGGGAGTGATCCGGAATTTCTACCGGAGCTAGCGGCCGCCGGCTCGAGGCTCGCGGTGGTAAAGTTCACAATGGCCGGGTAAGACCCACGTTGGAGTCCGTCCTACAATCAGCTATGTCTCTTTAACACAGACCCCTTGTTCACGAATGGTCAGCATTTACTGTTTAGAAGAAATGCCATTAACGGTGTAGATCTGTATCTGAAAACTAAAAACATGTATGATGTATCTATTGGTTAGCATTATGCTAATGTTAGCTGTTCTAGCTGAGTTGCCTACAATGACATTGCACTATTACGTTCGGTCACTTGTCTTTGGGACATTGTGAAATATACTATAATGGCTAATAATGTATAATGTATATCGAGAATAGAACATCAGATTGTTGATCACCACTTAAAAGGCATGGACTCTACGAAATTGCCAAATTTGCTTTAGTTGTCCAGTATTTTGACACTTGGTAACGTGTTTGCCAATCAGTCATTCTGCCATATTATACATGTTCAATATTTAACTTCTTGATTTCATGATGAGAATTGACTGCATATTTTATGTCACTTAATTAGCAATGACCCAAACTCTAGTTTTCAGAGAAATACTAATAATATTAATAATAATTTAACTGTGGTCACATTAGTCAGATACTCATATCAAGACTAGGATGCATTCAAAAGAGTACAACTTTATTTAGTTTGTAACAAAATGTAGTTCTGCTACATGCAAGATAGATATTTTATTGTATTAAGTGAGTTTATAGTCATCAACATTCACTTGAGTACTTCTTTGTGACTACAACATGTTAATAATATGTTCTGCTTGCCCCTCAGGTGCCGGCCATGTGTCAGAATAGCTCCAGCGTTCAACATGTTGAGTAATAAGTATCCCCAGGTTGTCTTCCTTGAAGTTGATGTCCATGTCTGTCCGGTCAGTCTGATCTCAAACACACCAAATATGGTGCATAATTTCTTAAAATGATGAAATAATTCCCTCCAGATTGAAATAGCAAAAAAGATGTGGTTTGCAAACATTGAATCTGTAAAATTCTTTCTCCTCACACCTCATCCAACCTAGAAGTTTGTTTGATTTTTTTCCTTTTAATCGGTGATGTTCACACATTAAATAATTACGTTTTTTACTAGATGAAGTTTTCACATGTATTGTGAATTCTGACATTTGTCAACTCAAATACTCTCTCTTTCCTAGACAACAAAGGAATCCAACAACATATCAGCCACACCGACGTTCTTATTCTTCAGGAACAGGGATCGGGTCGACCAGTATCAAGGAGCAGATGCAGCGGGTCTTGAGGACAAAATCAAACAGCTCACAGAGAACGATCCAGGAAACAGCGAGGACTCTGACATTCCAAAGGGATATGTAAGTGGGCATTGTTTTGTCACATATAAACTATTTCATCGCAAAGTTGCACCATTATTGCCGGCTTTTATGCTGACTTTCCAAATAAAGCTAAAATGCAGTATAGTACGTTATTTTGGTTCCAGATGGACCTCATGCCTTTTGTCAACAAAGCCGGCTGTGAATGCCTCAACGAGAGCGATGACTGTGGCTTTGACAACTGCTTACTGAAAGACTCATCCTACCTGGAGTCAGATTGTGACGAACAGGTAAGAACCCTAACCAAAAACAAACCAGAGCAACAGGTTAATTTCACATTCTCCGGGTATTAACCAAAACCGGCCATCATTGCTTGTCGATGGCCGGTTTTGGTTAATATCCGGAGAATGTGAAATTAACCTGTTGCTCTGGTTTTTGTGTTGATGTGACCGCTATAAGGACGTGGTAATATTTGAATGATCACTCTGTTTTTTGCAGTTGCTGATAACTATTGCCTTCAACCAGCCTGTGAAGCTCTTCTCCATGAAGTTGCAGTCCTCAGACTTTGGTGAGTATGTTTGTACTGATCTCCAGTCAATTGTACTATCCTCAATAAACAATATTTTCAGAGAACTATTTGCCTTCTTTTCTGTCTATTCATCATTTTTCCACCCATGCTTAATGTTGTATGCCTTGTCTGTGTACCAGCCCAGTCCCCTAAAGTGGTGAAGATATTCATCAATCTCCCACGCTCGATGGGTTTCGACGACGCAGAGCGAAACGAAGCCACCCAAACTCTGGAACTGGCGGAGGAAGACTACAAAGACGATGGAATCATTCCACTGCGCTATGTCAAGTTTCAGAATGTGCAGAGTGTAACGGTAAGAACCAGAACACTGTAGGTACCTCTATGTCTTACTGAAGCTTGATATAAACACAATCATTCCCACTTGACTAGAAAAATGCATTTCCAGTACATGTTTGTCTTTTTTTCCACCCATTCACCAGTTGTTCATCAAATCAAACCAAGGAGATGAGGAGACAACAAAAATAAACTACTTGACATTCATTGGTACTCCAGTACAGGCCACCAACATGAATGACTTCAAAAGGGTATGTTTCTATCACAACAAATAGAGCAATTGTGTAAAATTGTGTAAAATCTTTAGTAATAAATGGATGGTCTATTCATGCAGGTTGTGGGAAAGAAAGGAGAGAGTCACTGATGGTAGGAAAGAGGAGGCTTCTGATATTTTAAAGGACTTTTCCCTTTGCCAAAGCTGCCACACTTCATGCAGACATCAACACGTACCACACAAAAACGCACTCACACTCCTCAACTCGTGAATTAAAGAATTATCAGTGTCTGGGGACTCTCAGTCTATAAACATTTGTATTGTAATTCAAATTAAAAATCCTGTAAATAAAACAGTCCTTTTGCAAAGGCATGTGTGTCTTTTCTGATTTTCTGGCAACTCTTCATGATGCAAGAGCTTGTAGATCCTTTAGTTCGGCAGATCCTTTATGGATCCTAGTACAAGTTCAGAAAAAAAATTAACATGTTGAAATTCATGATGGAATATCAAAATATTTATCACAGGAGCAAAACTGCATCAAAACGATGTGTTCTGATTTTGTTGTTAATAATATTGGGCGGGTATTTAAGAATGCAAAATAAACACGCATGATTTTTTAATCAAATACGTTTGGAAATATATATAGAATCAACCTTGAAAATTGCTCAAGTACAACCAAAATAAGAGCTGGTTTTCTTAAAAAAAAATATTTAAAATTATTATAAACCACTGAAACCTTATGCACATTTTGATCATTACACTGCACTTAAAGAAACAAACTGATACCAAAATGTTTCAGTGCACACAAAACGAGCTGTTCAAAAACGTATGGAAAGTAAAAACTGAAGTACGACTGAACTGCACTCATCAAACATACTTTACTTGGTTAAAAAAAAGTAATAAAACACAGTGGAGGACAAGAACTCAATGATGCAAACTGTACACTTTTATTTTGAAATAAATACCCGGATGCGTTTGGGTTCTTAGCCTAACTATGTCTCGTGATCATCTGACTGACCGTCACGCAAAGGATTGCCAGAGCTAAAAGCTCAAAACAAGCAGCGATTTTTTTTCGTTTTTATTTATTACCGACTGAGATCTTTTCGCCTTAATTCAATACGAAGGAGATGCACCAGTGATCTGTTGTTTTGGGTGCGTATCCACGACCTTAAGCGCTACATTTTATCCTATGAGCTGCGCTTTAGCAACCCGGAAGTCCCGACATAACAGTTTGGCTTTAGTGCGGCATAGCATCTTTGTAGCCGATCAGCTGTTGTTTGTATAAAACGCATAAATAAGGGGGCAATGAAAACTGAGTAATGTGTAGTGGATTGAATCACTTACGACATCCCTTTAATATGCACGTCTGCCTTCGCTGCACTTCATTGATTACTACTGCCACTCAATTATTCTGTCATCAACATTCCTCTGATTAAACATAATTCTAATTTCTATCCGAGTCAATGGATGCAATACATATGTAACGAGTATTGCGCAAACTAAATTGAACTGACGGTACGTCACTTCAACAAACCCTCTTGAATTTGTGGTCGTGCTGCTGCATGCTATCTCTTTGGGAGCTATAAATCGCTTTATATGTATGCGCTAATTAAGTGAGCGATCAATGTGTGTTTCTATAACGGAAATGCGATGACTATTGTTAATAATTCCTGCATGCAACTGAGCATGATCATGTTACTGACAGCACATAATAGCACTGTTATTAGTGTTGCAGGTGGTGGTGACAGTAGTGTGTATGTTATGTACAAGTTTCTGTGTATACAGTGATCCCTCGCTACTTCGCGTTTCGTTTATCGCGGCTTCACTACGTCGCGGATCCTCCCCTCAATTAAAAAAAAAAAAACATTTAAAAGTCAAAATAAAGCTTCTATATTGAGGAAACATGTGTCTAACCTTTAGGACAATGTAGTATTGCTCCAAATGTTTGTTGACATTCCTTTTAAAGTCCGTTTTCGCGTGTTAGCACGATCGCGAATTAGCATCTTTCCGCTAACTCTTTGGCCTGCCCAGTACTTCTTGTTGGTGACCGTACTTCGCGGATTTCACTTATCGCGGGAGGTTTTTGGAACCAATTATCCGCGAAAAGCAAGGGATTACTGTACTTCAGTCCCCCAAAACAAATGTGACAATGTCAAGCTTTTTTTTGTGTTCACGAACCCTTTTAATTATTGAATGCTAGTTGTCTATAATGATCAAATCCTCTGAATATGATGTATGTGTTTACAAGTAGTTTTATTTTGGCCAATTTTCCATAGTGTAGTGAAAATATCCATTGGTCAGCATATATTTGTTGGATAGTTGTTTGAAATGTGCAATTTATTTACACTTTTTGTGTGTTTACTAACATTCGTTTCAACTCAACTCTACCAGACAATCCAGCACAATGTCAGGGAACAACCTGGTTCTACCTATTGTACTATGGGGCCGCACCGCTCCAACCCACTGTATCAGCAGCCTGTTGGTGATGGACGACTTTAGCACAATCATCACTGGTTGCCATGACGGACAGATATGCCTTTGGGACATGACACCGGAGCTGGAGGTAGTGATAACATCACATACTTTATTCTTTCTCTGTTGTTTGGTAGGGAAATCTGCTCCATGGGTGACAACGATCGAGAACCACGGTCATAGATGATGCAAATTATTCACTCAAAATTGCTCTCTTTTTGCAAAAACTCTAATAATGTAGTGACCCAAAATCAAATGTTGAGCAAAGCTGTATTATTAGCTTCTCATCAAGCATACAACCACAATAGCAAGAGATAATGGGTGTTGTACATTGAGGTACTCCTTCAAAACATTCATTTGGTTACAATTTTAAATTCAAACTGGGTGTATTATACAAAACCGTGGACATACGGCAAGCTACTGATTTTAATCAATGATTTTTGGAACAAGATTGTGTCCTTACCATCGTAGCAGTTATTGCTGTAAGCCAGGATGGGCACACCGATTAACACACACTCGGAACGAGTTGAGTCAATGTTGTTTCAGTGGTGTGTCCTACTGACAGAAATTTATCAAAATATCCCCCTAGAGCAGGGGTGTCTAACAAATTTTTTTCTCGAGCCGCATTGTCGTCATAGCTTCTTTCGGAGGGCCATTATGACTGTCAACCCAAATAAATGTATGATCACCTCATATTATATACAGTAAAAGCTACTAAACAAACTGACAAATAACTTGTTTTCAAATGAGACTAGTCAAATATTTAAAAAAAAAAAAGATATTAAAAGTGAAGACAATTTGCAATTCTAGTAATGACACATGAATTTGATGCACAATTTGTCTTCGCGGGCCACGTAAAATGATGTGGCGGGCCGTATCTGGCCAACCGGGCCTTGAGTTTGACACCTGTGCCCTAGAGACTCAAATTTCCTTCAAAATCTATTTGTTTGCAAGCGGTCTTTTGCTACAAAGCCAGACCTTCGTTAGCCCTGCAATCATGCTGGATTTAAGCCATTCCTTGCTGCTTACAGGTTTAATTGTCTTTGTTTCCATTTCGTCAGATTTGTCCCAGGGCCATGTTGTTTGGTCATACGGCCTCCATCACGTGTTTGTCTAAAGCGAGCGCCTGCAGTGATAAACAGTACATTGTCAGTGCGTCAGAGAGTGGGTGAGTATTTATTATTATTATTGTTTTATATTTATTTATTTATTTGTTTGTTTGTTTTGTCTCCAGGGAGATGTGCTTATGGGATGTAAATGATGGCCGCTGTATTGAATTTACAAAACTGGCTTGTGCTCACACCGGCATACAGGTAAATGCATTTATAATACGCATTGTGTATTGTCTAAATAGACAAACATTCAAAGATAAGTCTTTTTCTAACTGTTACTATTAAATTCTCATGTCACAAAAATAGCATGGAATGCACTAGTGTTGAATTAACAATCATTAATAAGATGCCTTCCATTTCTTCATCTTTTGTTCTGTTTTTTTTCCTGTGACTTTTCCTCTGTGATTGTCTAGTTCTATCAGTTCACTATCAGTACTCAGCGAGAAGGTCGCCTCCTCTGTCATGGTCACTACCCAGAGATTCTTGTGGTAGATGCCACCAGTCTGGAGGTGTTATATTCGCTGGTGTCCAAAATCTCCCCAGACTGGATCAGCTCCATGAGTATTATCCGATCACACCGCACACAAGGTTTAAAGATACTATTCACTTATTCTTATACTATGTCATTTTGTCCTGAATGAAATATCTGTGCGAACTTGCAGTGTTTTTTTATAAGGTTACGGAGAGGTGTTTAAATAAGTAGCTGTCTTCTGTTTAATCTGTTTAATATGTTTTCGGTGTATTCGGCAGGTGGTTTTACTTTCTGCTTACTCTATCTGTGTTGCACGACTTTGCACTTTAATCATGCAAAATTTGTTTTTGATTGTAACACTTCCTTGAACTACATTTTCTAATGTTTGTAATTGGTCATCATTTGCAAATGTTTACTAGGACTGTTGGTAATTGATTTAATTTGCTTGCAAAAATGTAATTTACACAGCAGATTAAAATTACAGTACTACACATTGGTTGTATCTTTATAGAGATCCAAACTTGCATGATGACTGATTGCGTTTTTTTTCTCCAGAGGACACAGTTGTGGCAGTGGCAGTAACAGGCATTTTAAAAGTCTGGATCATCACAGCAGAGGTCAACAGGATGCAGGTAGGCGTCATTGTTCATTCAAAAAGTGGAAATCCCTTATTTTATGTTTACAAAAACATATATATATTCATGAAAAACATACTCTCAGGACCTGGACCCGGTGTTTGAAGAAGAGTCCAAACCCATTTACTGTCAGGGTTGTCGGAGTATTTCCTTCTGTACGTTCACTCAGAGCAGCCTGCTGGTGGTCTGCTCCAAGTTCTGGAGGGTAAGAGATGCCCCTCTAAACAAAGTGTTGATCATGCGGATTAGTGGAGGAAAAACACCATTTAGCCTTAAATCGAATCCCAAATATCTTTTTGTTGGTCAGGTTTTTGATGCAGGAGACTATTCACTGCTCTGCTCCGTGGCCAGTGACAATGACAAGGCCTGGGCTGGAGGAGAGTTCATTGCAGCAGACAAAGTCATCATCTGGACTGAAGACGGCTGCAGTCACATCTATAACTTACCGGCCAGGTATATTTGCAATTAACCCAACTTCATCATCATCTACATCATCGTCGACCAGAAAATCGCATAAAAGACCACTATAAATAAAAACAATTTTTACCTCCCTTTTTATTTTAATCTCCATCTTTTTTTCCAGCTGTCTCCCTGCTAGTGTGCATTTCCGAAGTGATGTGGGCAAAAAAGAAGGCTCAGTCCCGCCATTGATCTACACCATAGAGAATCTAACAGACAATCAGGTCAGTTATTGAGCTTTATTGATCAACACAAGTTAATTGTCTGATTGGTCACATGTCTCTAACTTCTGCTACTTTCCAGCTCCTGATATGTCCTCCTGTGACTTGCTTCTTTTTTGGTCGACGGGAGCCTTTCCACAAGCTACTGATCCAGGGAGACTCTGCAGGCAGACTGTCTTTGTGGAGCATCCCGGACTCTTCGCCTCCACGGCCACTGTCAACTCCTGCAGGTAAGGACGAATGAGAGAACTACAAAACTACACCTGAACGTGCAGATATATGAGAGTGGGCGAGAGTTCACATCCAAACAACAGCTCTGAGAGGCTATTCTGATTTAATGGAATTAAATTCAAGTAGAAGCTGTCTCAAAAACTCAGAAAACAATCGAAAAGTATTTCTTTGTGGTTGAAAATGTCAATAGCTTTTTGCAAATTCATTTTGAAGACCCCCCATGCTTTTGCCGGAGCACTCCTGTGTGTCCCGGGACCATCATTTGAGATTTCTTGCTCTACACAATTGAATTAGCAACTTCAAATTATTTTATAACGTCTGTCTGTATATCTTCCTCTCTGTAGAGTTGCAAGTCTCATCCACCATCAGTCTCCAGGAGGCGTTTAATAAATTGATGCCTGTTTCTTCTGGTATCATTGACCAGCTCAGCATTCTCCCCAACAAAGAGGAACCCATTAAGGTGGGACCCAGTGCGGGAATGTTTATTTTCATACAGGAGTTTGAAATTTAAATATGTGATGGAGTGTTAGCTTCTGTTTGCTCATTAAAATGCATGTGCTTTCCTTCTTCAGGTGACGGCTAGCGTCTACATCCCCTCCCAGGGTCGACTAGTGTGTGGAAGAGAAGATGGCAGCATTATTTTGGTTCCGGCTACTCAAACTGCTATCGTTCAGTTGCTGCAAGGAGAACACATGCTTAGGAGAGGTGAAAGAAGAGATTTTTTTGGGGAAGGGGTGGACTGCTCGCACTGTATTGAAATGACAGAATTGATGGCAAACTTTTGCCAAGGACAGATTTTTTTTTTTTAGGAAAGGCAACACTCCACCTTTGTAAGATTTATTTGCATGTTTTCTGCAGGATGGCCACCCCATCGTACTCTACGAGGTCACAGGAATAAGGTGACGTGCGTCCTCTATCCATACCAGATATCGCCCCGCTACGACCAGCGCTCTTTGGTGTCGGGTGGGGTGGACTTCTCTGTCATTGTGTGGGACATTTTCACTGGAGAGATGAAGCACATATTCTGTGTCCATGGAGGAGAGATCACCCAGCTCATTGTCCCACCAGAAAATTGCAGCGTGAGTCCTGCTTCAAGTGACTTTGTCTTTCAAGATCTTTTTTTGGTTTGGGAATTCTACTGCCTTATTCCCCGCACACTTTTGTTTGATTTTAAAATGAATGTTTTGATAGATTGAAGATCGTGGGTAGTGACATTTTTCAAATAGATGGCTTTCATGCAGCTGGCACTGGTTCAGTGCCTGGTCATGAAGCCCATTTAACAGTCATTCACTACCAAAGGATATATATGTTTTTACAGACTTCACACATTCAATCCCAGGTACTTACTTATATACTTTTTCCCCCCCAAAGTTAGGAAAATGTCTGGTACTGAATGAGTTAAAATAACAACATAACCAGTCCAGTTTCTGCCCCTGGCTCAAGTCAGCAAGGATCGAGTGAAGTCTATACACAATATTAAGGTTGAAAACTTTTGGTTTACACAGTTTGTAGTCATTAAGTGATTTGTTTGGCACATTTGTTTTTTATTTGAGCGTGGTTCTGCAATTGGCTGGGTACAAACCTGTGCTGTTTACCTAAAAGGAATCAGCATCACCACATCACTAACAGTGCAGGAATGTGGTACTGAAAAAAAAGATGTTTGTCCATTATTGAAAAATCTTTGGAACTTGTTTTCTCTGCAGACTCGGGTGCAACACTGCGTCTGCTCCGTTGCCAGTGACCACTCGGTTGGCCTGCTCAGTCTTAGGGAAAGGAAGTGCATCATGCTTGCATCGCGGCACTTGTTTCCAATCCAGGTCATCAAGTGGCGCCCCGCTGATGACTACCTTGTTGTTGGATGCTCTGATGGCTCTGTTTATGTCTGGCAGATGGATACAGGTGAGAGTTGTCAAACAGTGAAACCCCTTTTATTGCGGGGGCCAGACTCCACCAAAATAAATGAAAATTGAAACATATTTAAACTTATGAAAACAAACTTAACACGCAGGTATTTTTTAGGGCATTTTCTGTATCGCTCGCACAATTCTCCAATTAAAACATAAGGACCGCAAGTCTAAATTTGGACTTCTCTGTATACTGTACTGTAAATACCCATTAAAACAATCTCTTGGGTATAGTTAAGCAGTGAGCAATAAACTGCAATACAGTGGCGGAACACTGTGTTTGCATTGATTAGGTGGCAACTTGTCTGCTAATGAAATTTTAAATGATTACTTTAGTGCAGTAACCTTTCGAATGTTGTCAGCTAATTCCAAAGATAAATGTAATACATATTCCAATATAATTTTATATTATAGTATATAATTGTATATTATAGTATATACAGATATAGTATATACAATTATTATACATAATTAGATATAATGTTATTACTAATGTAGCTAGCAAATTTTCTTAATTTAACATACTATTTAACATGTACGCGCCAGCCTAAATGTGAAATTGGTTTGAATGCAGCTATAAAATGATATCCCTGTGTGCGTGAGTGTGGACATGTATGTGTGCGTGTTTGGGGCCTGAGTGAGCTGTAGTGTTGAGCGATTGCAGGGTAACTGAGTGTGAAATGAAAGAGTGTGTATGAGACAGCGAATGAGAAAAAGCGCATGTGTACACTATGTGTATGTGAGAAAGAAAGAAAGAAAGAGAGCCAAAGCGCCGTCGGAAAAAAAGTGTGTGTGTGCGCCATGGCACCATTACACGTCTGATGCCTGAGTCTACACAAAAACACACACACTATCAGACACTCACTCTCTCTCTGACACACACGCGCACAGGATAATGGTGCCACTTGTCTTCTCACTCAATACTTAGAGCCAATCCCGATATCAGGTCTGTCTGCAGCTAATGGGGTCTCCTCTAAACCTCTCTCTTTTGTAAGTGCAGCCAGTGATAACTGTGACCTGAACCACACTGAAGACAGTAGGTAATGGTAGTGAGTATTATAAAACCAAGGTCTGGGCGGTGCAAAATACTTGGTATTGATAAAAATACGGTGATAAGAGCTGGTAAATGAGGTGATTGAAACATAAACAACAAACACAAAGTGTGTGTCCCTACAACGGAACATGATGGTAAATTAACCTGCAACAAGCGTCCTCTTCTTATCATTTTAATGTTCTGTTAAGCTTCCCAGGTCTCCTAACTTGCTCACTATCTGAAACGTTAATGTTTGCAGGAGCCTTGGACCGCTGTGTGATGGGTATAACAGCCGTAGAGATCCTCAATGCCTGTGATGAGCTGGCTCCGGCCACCGTCGATGCCTTGAGCCATTCGGCAGTGAACCTGAAGCAGGCAATGACTCGCCGGAGCCTGGCGGCACTCAAGAACATGGCTCAACACAAACTACAAACACTTGCCACCAATCTGCTGGCAGCAGACAATGCTGACAAGGTAAAGTCATATTTCAATGAAGTACTGCAGTGTAGCATCTAGGAAGTAAGCATTGTATTGAAATTTAATTAGACAAGTATCTGTTGTCTACTTATTGTCAGAATGCTGAGACAATCTTTTAGTCTAGTTTCAACCCAAAAAAAAAAAAAAAAAAAAAGCTAAATGCTTACCTTTTTTGCAGCATCTAATAGCATTGCTCAAAGTTTATTTGTATATACAATACGCGATGCAATCTTTTTAGATCTCATTATTTAGGACATGTTAAGGTTATCAATACATTTCTTAAAATAGACATTCCACTTTTTCAACTGATATTTTCTCATAAATATGCTTTTGCACAATGTACAAACCCCACTTGAAGATGAAGTTTCAACATTGTCTGAAATAAAAGGAGAGTACAAAGATTTTCAAATCCTCCTATAAAGTACACAAAGAGTAAAACAAAATAACATGAAATCATAGAAGAAAGTTTGTACGATTTGTCCCAAAATGACTAATTAGCTTCCTTCTTTTTCAAGCTCGAGATTCGTTAGAAACCAAAACCAAATCAAACAACCAAAAGCAGAATCATCTAAATTCAAACCCGACTTACAATTCTTATATAGTTGACCCTGAAGTTGTTGAATGAAATCTTAGCATTCATGGTTGTCCTTCACATACCTTTTGCTTGGTATATTTTTTTTTATAGTTCATCCATTGTGTTTTATTGGCGCGGTCTCCCAGGATTTTCCTCGTATTGCCTCATAATCACAGCTCTTGAAAAGGCCAACGCACAACAACTGCATTTTCCCTCCCTTGCTAGATTACAAATACATCACTGTTATTTTTTGTTGTTGTTGTTTTTTTTTTTTTCCTCCTACCCTAGGGTTATTTCTCTTGTATAACTATAGGCATTACAGGTCAAAACCATCCACCATCCCCCGCGTGAGTGGCTTTGTATACTCCCCTGCCGTGTGTGATGAAAGATAATGACCATGAAATGTCATACTATCAACACAAACACTACACCCAGTCAGCTGCAAGCCATCATCTGTGTTTACAGTTACAGCTTGTAGTCAGGTGTAAGAAAGTCAATACGTGACTTTGAGTTTGTCCTCTGGCGTTTCTGCTGAACCTTGTTTTTGTTTGGTCTTTGTTTCAAGGAGATACAATATTGCCCGAGTGAGGAAAAAAAAATCTAAATAAGATAATTGTTTTTTTTTCTTTTCTGGGTTTAATCTATTTAAGGTTGATTTGATGTTTTACTACTCTGTCACTGTCCAATAGACGTGATTTATTAGGTGGTACATGCGTGGCTCATATTGAAATTTGGGTGCGTAAATCATGATTATGAGCTTGCTACAAAGTCAATGGTCATAGTTCAATTAATCTCGTAATCATAGATTCTGAGTTGGTCGGACTTGAACTCAAAATTGGGAAAGAGCGACTAAGCAAGAAGTCATGAAAATCTTCTGTGCTCTCGCAGTAATGTTTTATGTTTAATTGTATTTTGAGGTCTCGGTCTGGATTAGATTTTTTTTTAACGTCTTAATTTAGATGTCATACTTTTCATACTCTTTTTTTTTTTTGCATTTAAAGTTACCGTAATTAGATTTCAACCCTTATATCCAGTTATCACAGCGTTACTTACATACTCTTTGAAAATAATTGTCCTTTTGGATGTTTTCTGTTTCTGCTGTGTGTCAGAAGGACTCCACAGGGTAATAGAGCCGTTCCCAAATTATTTTTGAGAAGTAATTAATTCTAAGTCCCATCTATATAGAAGTCAGAGGATGTCATGACATACTAAGTGTAGGTCTGCAAGTTCCTGCAATGTAAGAAGAAAGAGTATCAATTTGAATTAATAATCAATTTATTAAAGTCAGACTGGCTAATTAATACATTTTAAAAAAATAATCTGTAGATCATTATTTTGATACACTAAAATTGTGAGGATTTGTGTGGAAACTAATTTAAGGGTGTCATGAGGAAAATGGAATGACTGAACTATGGTAAATTATGCTCGTATTATGTAATATTTGATACCCACAACCACAAAAGGATTTCTTCTGATTTCTATGTGGAAAGAAAAAATAAAAATACACCCTGTGCGTTAATTTGTACATTTTGTTATTATATACGCTTGTGTGCAGTGGCGTCCTTGACCCTTAGGTGGCAATGTTCATCCACTTGAACTAACTGACATTGACACAAGTGCCAGAAGGAGAATGCTGTTTTATTTATTTTCAGTTTTTCTTCCTAAAATAATTATTCTAAAATGTATGAGTTTTTAAATATACATTTTCATTCATAACAACTGTAAGATAGATGATTTAACTGATTAGCAATTTTGCACATTCTGCTGTGTCAGTTATGATTGTTTTCTCCTCAAAATGTAATGTAAAAGGTGTGTGTGTTAATTGATTTATTTTTTTGAGTGGTTTAAAGAAAATAAATTACAATACACTCTAATTCTGATTTACATTTTTCACCATTCTTCCTAATCTTTAGGGAAACCTGCCCAAATACTCCCACAATGCACTGGTGGTCCAGTCAATGAAGACCAACCTCACGGACCCTGACATGCATGTATTGTTCTTTGACGTGGAAGCAGTGATCATCCAGTTGCTGACAGAAGAAGCTCAGAGGCCAAATCCCATGCTGGTGTCCCCTGAGACACTCCAGAAAAGCCAGGCCGGGGCCGACAAGGGCGGCTCTTTCCTTGCCAACAAGATTTTCAAGCAGGTCAGGCAAAAACACCCAACAATTCACATTTATTAGTAACGATGGCTTCTATTTTTTAACACTTGTGTGGACATTTTTTGAAAAAAAATAGGTAAAGGAGACAATGAAGGAGACCATCAAGGAGCACCTGCTGGATGAAGATGAAGAAGAGGAGGAGGAGATGAGGAGACGCGAGGAGAAGTCAAAGTCTCTGAGTCTTCTGGAGTACAACCTGACAATGGACACAGCCAAACTCTTCATGTCCTGCTTGCATGCTTGGGGTCTCAACGAGCAGCTGGACGGGATCTGTCTAGAGAGACTTGGCATGCTCAGACCACACTGCCCCATCTCTTTTGGCCTCATCTCAAGAGGTGGTCACATGTCTCTCATGCTGCCCACCTTCAAGGTATGGATCAATGTGTATGATTGATTAATGATTCCAACACTCATATGCAAATTCCAAAGCTGATTTTTCTTTCTAATAAGCGTTCACCCAATTTGGGGGTATGCTTTGACCCGCTTTTGCCATCATCACTGCCTTTGGTTCATTTCTCATCCTCCATTTGTCAGGAGTCTTTGCTGCGGCAGTTGTCGCTTGCAACAGGCCGGAAGCTGACATTGTCAGACATTGTTGGCAAGGGGACATACGGTGTGTCAAGGGCGGTCACTACGCAGCACCTCCTGTCTGTTATTTCTCTGGCCAACACTTTGATGGGCATGACCAATGCCACCTTTGTCGGCGAGCACATGAAAAAGGCACCAGCCAGGTAAGAAATACATAATCAAATGAGGCTCTCAAAGGCAGCGCTGTCTCCTATGCTCTGGGTGTGAGTTGCATCTAAATCCAGCAAGCACCCAGTCTACTCCGTTGATGAAATTGCAGAAGGAAAAATAAATGTCTTCGCTCTCTTGCCTAGACACTGAATTGATGGTATACAAGCACAGGCTGCGCACATATACAGTTGTAACAGCAGTATTCATTCAGTCAGAGATTGCATGAAGCTGCTTGAGCTCTCATTGTGCTGTAAAAAAAAAATTAACGCTAATGGTCGTGGTCTACCTGCTGGAACACAACTAGGCAATTTCATCAACCCTACACAGAAAAATGCCCTGGTAGAGGAAAAAAAACACAAATTAAATAGAGGGGGGGAAAACACTCAAATTACTGTTCAAATGACATTTTTATGATAACATTTCTGTAGATTAATCCCAGCCAGCCTTTATTTATGGAGTCTAAAGACCTAACCTTTGGCAATAAAATCTTCTCCAGTTATTTTGGACTCCAAGGGCCTGATTTTCTAAGATCCCAATAGGAGTTGCGAAACTGCGTATTTACACTAACAGATTTTGTGACCTTTATTGGATCCTCTTTGTCACATCACTATTATACTGGTAATTTATTTATATTAATGATTTTCTAAGACTTTTTATTAATTTATTTGACATTGATGATGTATAAATGTGGTTCATATGTTTTTTTACGGCACTATTTATGTGCATTAATGAGATCCGTGCAACCTGCTTTGTCAATTGTCTTTTTGGGATATTTGTGTCTCTCTAAAAGTGAGTTTCCCGTGGTATGCTCAGACACAGGATTGTGCCTTTACTTAAAAATTCAACAGACTGAGCATACAAATGCCCTTTTGTGTTTGTGTCTTTTTTTTTTTTTTTTTTTTGCTCTTCCACCTTTCTCCTGTCCGTTCCTTTAATATTTCATGCCTTGTCTTTGTGATTTCTCCTCCAGGCCTCCCAGACCAGGAGGAACCCCGGAGAGTCCTCGTAGGATGCCGGCCACACCCCCTCAGCCCTCCAACCCGGCGCTACAAGCGCAGATCAAACAAGGTAACTACAAAAGGAGGGGGTGCTTGCTTCACACACCCATGGGGCCCATGCGGGGACATTGGGAGAGAGGTGGGGGCTCATAATGTAGCCTACTGGCAATAAGTCCCGCAGAGACTTAAAAAAAAATATATCACAGAAGGAAGCTGCTGGTGTTTTCTTGTTCAGTGGGTCTTTTAAAGGACTCTTTTGTCATTTTTGACATGGTAGAGGTCTAACAGCTGGAGTTCAAGCTTCTTAAAAATTAATTGTTTCAATGCTGTTTTTCACCATCAAATGCTACTGAATGAATTGTTCTTTATGAGGACGTTTTTACAAAAATGATTTTATTCATTTAACACACTGTCAAACACTAATCAAAACTATTTCTAAAAAGATGAGCTCTAGTATTGTTCATCTATTTACATTGAATTGTTTATGATTATACCTCTACAAACAATATTTATTTACACTATCAAAAATATGACAACAAAAATGAGAAATATGTGTCAATGTAATATAAGGAGAATATTTTTACTGAAAGGCAGAAAGACAAAAAACAGAGATACACTGACTTCACATCTAAAGGAAATGTTGAAACTTGTTTGGGTTCACCGTAGGCGACACTGTAACCATCTGTCACCATCTGCCTTACACGCTCGCACACTTATCAAACACAATACCTGCAGATTTGTTTATACACACACTTGTCTTGGACGGCACACTTGTTCTCGGTGGGAGGGAATGGGGTTCTGTGCTATTGTCATGCTTTAATGGAGGCGAAGCGTGACAAGCGTGTGGGCTGATTGGCGCCACACTCCATCTATTCATGTTCATTCAGAGGGACTCCTTGGCCATGACCTCTCCTCAGTCTACTTTAACCAGGTGTGTGTGTGTGTTGTGCACTAATAGCTGCTCACAATCTCCCTATGGAGCGAAAAGATAGATCCCTAAAATCCTGCATCAATACAGGAGATAAGCAAAGAGCAGTGTTGTTTTTTTTTTTTTTTGGTAGACTGCTCACTGTTAGTTATACTTACTGCATTTGATGGTTTATTTCATTGTTTTTGTTTCTTTATATGTCACTTGCATGGCTGCATAGCCTGTTGCCTGCTCTGGAGAAAAAAAAAATGCGTAAGAAGCACTACCGTTCTTTGTGTTTTATTCACGGCACTTTCATTTGATCTGTTTTTAATATGTGCAGCTTTCTATATTCTTATGTTTAGGCTCTTCAACAACGACGAATGTGATGGTAGTTTTCCCCTTTTGTCTCTTTGCCATGTCTTTTAAACGGTAGCTCTGGCAAGTTTACGAAACTTACAGCATTTTGCTGTTAAGCTTATTGTGCACGTGTTACCTACAGCAGCATTTGAAAATCACATTACAGTATTGTCAGTAACTGTTTTATGGGTGGTTCTCAGAAAGAGTGGTTCTGTATAAAGAAAAAAATGCTGTGTATTTTGTTTTTATTGTTTTTTACAAATAGCGTGCAGCCCTTGCATTAACTATACAAGGAAACAATGTGTTTTGTTAAAACCACAAGCCTTTATTTATTGTTTTGATTCATCAAGTTTCGTGAAAGTTGGACTTGACGGATTATATATTTCGGAAACTGACTTAATTAATTAATCAATTCATTTGGTCTGTGTGTATGACATAAACATAACGTTCACTAAATACCTGATGAAAACTCATCAATTTAACATTGTAGGGCTGTTTGTGGTAAACTATTGTAAATCCACTGCCGTATTGTTTTTCTTGATTCAAGTTCTTGCGTGGCAATCAAATGGTAGTGCCAGTCGGCTTTATTATCCAAGATATTTACAGTCTTTTATTTGTTCTGATTTTGCCAGTCTTCATCTCCAAAGTAACACAAGATATCTATTTTCCTTTCTTTCTGTGACATTACATTACTTATTTCTCCTACAACAAATTGTACTCAGTGGTTTGTTTTTTATTACTTCTTTATTTCGTCATATGCTGAAGATGACTTTATCCAATATTCTCAAACATCCCGGAACCTGACTTTTTTGCACCTTGCTTTGTACTTTGTACCCCCCCCCCCATACCCAATCAACTGATTTTATTTTAATGTTTTATAATTTGCTTGCTTCCATTCTTTTCTTTTGCGGTTGTTATGTAATTGAGTGTATAATATTCTTCCCTGCTACTTGATAGCTTCTCTCCCCCCGCCCTTCTATGTTCTCTGTGTGTATGTACTATACAGTTAAACATTCTAACGTCTTCCTTCACTCTTTACTATTTTTCTCCTTTTCTTCCCTTCACAAGCTGCGGTAGCCAGCACAGCCAGCACCAACGTTTCTGCTAGCGCTACAACTGCTGGGCCCAAGGGGGCCCCTGGGGTTCTTTCTCAGAGGACCCCTGGCTCCCCCAGCCCAGGTCCTGCTTCTCATAGCTTCCCTTCAGTCAATGAAGGTACCGACTGAACCGATGAGTTCAGCTTCAAGGGAATCTTACGGCCCTGCTGTTCTTTATTCACCCACTTATCCTCGGAGATCCTCTTCTTCCTCTCCTATATTACCCGCTCCATTCTGTTCCTTTTCTGATGTCTGTATTCGCCCTCATATGTAGTAGTTTTATTTTTGAAATTATAATGTCATGATTGGTTTAATTTGGATTTTTCTGTCTTTGTGTTTATTAGTTTGTGACATCCCCAGAATCAGTTTCCAATCCTCTATTACTGTTCATGTTTTTGTTTCTCATGCCTTAGTCTTGACTTTTACCTTGCCCTTCCCGCTTTTCTCGAGTGTCCATGTAGGTCATTTCCCCCCTTGTCTTTAGCACTGTTTGGGTCTCCAGCACTGTATGTCTACCTATTTGTCTGTTATACGTGTGTTCAATTCACTTTCAGTTCACTCAATTGAACAGCGATGAAAAGACGTGACTAATAAATAGTTCAAATATTTGTAGGCTGCTGTTTTCAAATTCCCTTCGTTGTGGAACTTGCAAACCAAAGCTGTCTTACAAATTATTCATCTGAGAGTGCATTGACCATTGTCCCCGTTGACCGGGGTTTTGTCTTTTGTTTTGTCTAGGTGTTCATGTGCAGTGTTACTGTTGTCCTGTGATATTTCTCTTTCTGTCTTTTGCATGTGTTGATCTTTTCTGCTTCTTTTTTTTGCTCAGTTTGCATGCTTGTTGTTTTTTTAATCAGACACCGCCAGCAGAAGTGATTGCAGACTCACTTAGCAATCCAGGCAGTTGCGTATTATATCCTTTTCCTTGAGCAGTGCTTCATTGACATGGGCAAAATACGACTCGGCCAACTAAATGAATGTGCTCAGTTCATCGGCATCTAAGTGTTTTAATTCTATCAAGTAATGTCTAGTTTTTCAATTTTCAGTAGTACTCTGCCTCCCAAACATGAGATGTTTTGTTGGCACTCCAACCACAGTACGCTGCCACACTTAGGCAGGGGCCTTGCTTCGAAGTGGCATGTTACACAATGACCAGGTCAATCACCTGACCTGCATTGGATTGAGCGTGCATTTCACTTGCAGTAGAGGCCTGGCTGAGTATCACCACGGATGAAATCCAGCATCTGGTGATGTCTGTGCGTTCCAGACTTCTGTCTGTAATTGAATGGCAATTGATTTGCAACAAGCTTTAAAACGTGAAAATGTGTTTAATGATTTTTAATAATCTTCCATTACTTTAGGTCCATAAAAAAGTGAGAAGCATATTTACAAATTGTTTTCTACAACATTCTTCTGATTTGGATGTTTATACCTTCAAAGGTGTGATGAAAGTTGAGAAGCATCTTGTTCATTTAATTCCAAATCTTTTGTGGTGGTGCTCAGAGCCAAAAAAAACATTAATTGATGTAACTTTAAGATGGTCATTTTCTATATTATAGCATTTGTGAATGATACTATAGCTATATTGTGGATTCCCACTATTTGAGGAGATAGGGTCCGGATATATTTGCAAATATTTGACACCCGTTATAATTGAATTTGGGGGAAAAAACATTTGAAATGCTTGTATAAGCAGGGATGTATTGCCAGTCAGCGTTTTCCACAAGAAAATGCGAGTTGTTGCTAGGGGTGCATTATTAAAATAGCAATTCAATCTAAAGTGAAATAGTGGAATAGTTTTTTTTTTTTGTTAACAGGTAAGTTTTTTTTCACATGGATACACATGCAAATCTCAGCCTTTCTTGAGATTTCCATTTTCATTAAAACCCCTGTATGGTCTTTGTTTCATAGTTGGTACGAGCGAGTGTTGTAAAAATTTGAGAAAAAAAATACATTTTCAATCAAAATGTATTTTTTTTGTTTGTTTTAAGTATTCGGTAAGTCTAACATCTGTCTTGTCTGATAATTGAGCGATGTAAAAAATCGGACAATATATGAACAATGTTTTGCTCATTTGATGCTGTTTTTTTTTTCTTTCCTAACATTTGCCAGTACAAATTCTATGAAATTACCTTGTATGTATATGCAGGCTGGAGCCAGCTGGCAGCTATGCACTGTGTCATGCTCCCTGATCTCTTGGGCTTGGATAAGTTTAGACCTCCACTACTAGAGATGCTGGCAAGGAGATGGCAAGACCGCTGTCTAGAGGTGAAACACAAAGTTTTGAACAAAAGTACAAAAAATGTTTCTAATATGGATATTGCATAACATATAGTGTTGGAATCTTGGTTAGTTACTTGTTTTTGCTGTATTTAATTCCCGTTAATGATCAATAAATAGTTACCACGTTTTTTATGTTAGTTTAGTTTAAAAAGTGAGTTTTTTAACACAAGGCTCCACTTTAAAAACTTTGCAAAAACGTAAAGGTGCCTCAATTTTCACACCAAGTGAAATGTCTATACTTTTTCGTAGGTGCGTGAAGCAGCCCAAGCTTTACTGCTAGCCGAGTTGAGAAGGATCGGCCAATCGGGACGTAAGGACACCATTGATTTGTGGGCTCCTTACCTGCCTCAATATGTGGACACAGTCAGCTCCCGTAAGTACTCAGATATTATATGGCATTCATGATGATGATGATAAAAATATGTTTTTTCGGTGTCCCCAAACTGGCTTTACATAACATTAGAAAATATTTATAACAATATATGATTAAAATGAACAATGCGACTTCAATTTTATTGATTGTTTTCTTTGTTTTATGATTGGTTTAACTTTTAATAGCGCCTACTACTTTAACTATAACAGTCTTTTTGCCGCACTTTTCACTATCCAGCTGTTTCTTTCTCTCAGGTTCCCCTTGCACACTTCCCCTCTGTCTATAGTTAGACCTTATGATGGGAAGAAAGGTGGATCTCCACCTTCTTTTACTAGAAGCAGCCTTCTAAAATACCATGCCTGCATGTGTATCTGTTTCCTGGAGTTGCCTTGTAGTTGTGGAGGATGCTGGGGGGGTTCTCAGGGGAACAGTTGCCATGGAAATGGGTACCGGTCAGTGTTGTGTTACCACAGAAGTACTGCAGGCGGGGGAGGTAGAGAAGTGATGGAGGGGTGACCCCAGGGGAAGAGGGAGGACAGATGGGGGAGGGAACACAGAGAGCAAGATAGAGTGAGGTTATAGGGTCACTGAATTTGATCTATGCACATCACAAAAAGACTGACAGACAAAAAATAAGGTGGGTTCTTCTGGTCCTGCAAATCTGGGTTTACGTGAGAAAGTCAATTATTTATTGTACAGTGCAGGCAGCTGTTAATTTAAGCTCCCGATATTTTGTTTCTCAACACTTCTTGTTCGACCCTCGCATGAAACTTGCTGGTCAATATTAACATTTATATACATCAGTCGACTTTGTTGAATATCATCCGAAATAGGTTTCTTTAGGATGATCACTCTGGTTATTGTATAGCATGACTTTAATAATAAGGAGAGTTGCAGGTCTCTGACATTGTTGGCACATCTAATTGATAATCTGTAGTACACAAGTCTTTCTTATAGTTGGCCTCCAGGCCTCCACATACAGTGACCTCCACTCAACCCTTAGCTTTCCGTGCCTCCTCCATCTTTGCAGTGCATGGCTGATGTTTGAAGCAAAACACCTGCACTCATCCGTTAGCTTTTAGCATTGAGGAATGGTGGTCAATGTCAACCCTTGCTAGCCAGACACGCTATAAAGAAATATAATAAAATTGCATGTAAAGGCTAAATCTTGGAGGTGGATGGATTCTGGCACTGCAGGCAAATATGACAGAAGAATATGGAATGGTAGCCCAGGAGAGGTGGAGCAGGGGGAATGGAGTTAAACTCGAGTAACCACCAATAATCCCACTCACTTCATTAAGTGAAATCACCAGCATTATTCACACCTACACGCTCATGCACACATGCAATTTGGCCCTCAGAACTGTGTGTGTGCCATCTGTTTCTTTGATCACTGAATAGTAATCACCACGCCCTTTCCGTTAGAATATTTCACATCGGGTTGTTTTTTTTTGTTTTTTTTCGTTCACCTGCTGCTCTTGGTTTTTGCCCATATGTCCTCCTTTTGTGTGTTCATACAAAATAGGGCAGTCTTAGGAAACTTTTATAAGTAAAAAATAGAGTATCAGTGAGTCCAGATAATGGCTATACTTCATAATCGAGTGGAATTGGTCAACTACAAATTTACAGAAAGGAAGTGTGTTTTGAATAGAGGAAGCGAGAGCAACAGACACAATAGAGTAGGAGGAAAAGGTCCAGGAGGTTAACAAGGCATGCTGGGAGCTATGTGTCATGGCTGACATGACAAGCTTGACCTTGGAGCAAGCTAGAATACCTTCTTCTCCCTCTCCCCTCCCATCCATCCTAACCCCCTCCCACCTTCAATCCTCCGTTGTACCAAGCACCCCCTTCTTCTTTCTCCCGCAGCGGGTTTCAACTCTTTCATTCTCCAGTAGCTGACTTATAGATCATAGGCCCGGTTGGATGCGTTTTGTAGCGATGTGAAAGTAATGGTGTGGAAGTCCCAGTGGCAAGTGGTTCTGTATATCAGATGAATTAAATTCTCTTGCTGAAGAAACTAGCTAAATACATTTTACTAGACCTCCAATAAGTGCCATTTTTAAATTCATCATAACATTGCTTACCCAAGGACTATCTACTACAGCCAAGATTTTATAGATTGACTTAGATACGCATTTTAAAAACCATGTATCATTTTACTGCCATTTCACAATTATGTGACACTTTGATGGTTCTTCTTTCGGCTGCTCTCGTTTGGGGTCGCCACACCAGATCAATCGTTCCCATCTCACTCTGTCCTCTAGTTAATCACATGAAATCCCAATAAAATAAAAAACTAAATAAAGTAATACAATTAAAAATACAATTAAAAATCATATAATTTATAGTAAATTAAAGTATAAAACAAAACAATAAATTACTATAACATAAGATGTGAAAAAATATATATAAAATAAAACCCGATAATAAAATAAAATAAAGTAAAATATAACAACATTTTATATTATATAAAGCTGCAAAATCAGCCAGCACAAGATTATTGAATCACATTGCACATGCTAAATTTATCAGTTTGCTTGCAACACACAAAAAATGCATGGTTAGTAGATCAGCTTTTACTTAATTTGTGCTCCTAAAATGTGCAACATGATTTCCCTGGCATTGTTCAGGGTTGTGGTGTGCCTGCCATGCACCATGTGTTTCCTGTCCGGTCCATCTAATTGAATTCAGCAAGTGTTCTATCAATGCAAAAGCATTCCTCTGCCTTCATATCCATCACAGCGAAACAATTGCGTTTTAATTAAGTCCAATTACATTTTTATCACTGAAATGTATGCACCACGGGTTGTGTATCAGCTTCGTGTCACTTTGTAGACATGTTTGTGATACAAAGCTTTGCAAAGTGGTAATGGAAAATAGCCAACAGTGCGCGTCAGCAGGTTAATCGGAGTACGAAGCCGAATGTTAACTTGGATGAATCACTGTAATTAAAAAAAAAAGGTGTAATTTTTTCTAATAATGCATTTAATGTGATCACATGGAGATGACGAGGCATTGTCTCTTCAGCTCTAATTGACTGCGTTGCTTTCTTTTGGGTGAGATAACGCATTTGTGGTGTATTTTTTTAACTATTCATACTTATCTGCCCTGTTTATCTTGTTTTTCTCAAATTAACAAATAGGAATGATGATTATTTTCTTGCATGAGTGCCTGTTTGGATTTCATTAATGAATATATTTAACCATAGATTAGCCTAGCATCAGTTCAATTACCTTTTGTCACTCCATTCATTAGGGAATAATCATTCATTAGCCTGGCTAATGAAAAGCCCTGTTAATTGGCAATGGAGCGATAAGGGTTTAATGAAGGCACTAAGTGTAGCATGTGTGTTTGTACCGGTGTGTGTTTCTATTAATTCTCTTGATAACGAGAAGGTCCAATAAACCTTTATTAGCTACTTAACCAGGACAATAAGGATCAATGTGAAACCTGTTGTGATGAGAATACTAACGGCCACGCAAATTGTGAAAATTCAGACCCATGCATTTTAATTAGGTGTGGCTCTATCTTCTAGCCGGCACATCCACTGAACCCTCAACTCCAGCCCCACCTCCTCCTGAAGCTCAACCACTTGAGGTCAAGGCTCCCGAGGAGGAAATGGATACGACGGATGATGACATCACTGCAGGTACGAAATCCTATTTAAAATTAACACAAAGTACTGTACCTCACAATGCCTTTTTGGGGAACACTTTTGTTTGATTCCCTATAAAAAATCTGGTTAGAAAAGTATAACAGTATAATTTCATTTTAACATATCTACACAAAACTTCACGCATTGTTTAGGCCATATAACATTTCTTTAACAGTTTTTATTTTTGTCTTTCTTATCTGCTAACTATTTTAAAGCAGCCTGCTTACATTGACAGTAAACACTTTCTGTATACTTAATGCTAGTCATATTATAGTTTTTTTGGGGGGTGGTTGTAATTTTTTTTGTATTATACAAAATAAAATGTGTGTGGTCATTACATTATTGGTTAAACATAATTTTTTCTGTAGCCCAAATCTAAAACAGGAACATCTTAGACTGTCAAGCATCCATTCTGCCACCAGACAATCAATTGCGCATTATTTACTTACAAATATAGACACATCTAAATTTATCACTTTACACAAATTCAAGTTCTCTTATAACGTGTAAATTTTTCTTACGACACTAATAGCCACATTCATCCAGCCTTATTAACTTATTTAAAAAAATAGTTTGACACCTTTACCCTCCCAGCTTCCTTCCTTTCTACTTTTCTTCCCATCCTTCTACCAGACCAATCAATATTACATACACAGCTAACAATTTGTCATTTCACACTGGTCATTTTTATTTTTTTTCCCTCTATTGACAGCAGTATTTTTCATTTTCTGTCCAGCATTAAATCTTTAAAATTGTTCAAACACCAAGCATGGCTAAGTCTTCTGTTGAGGAAAACTCTGCAAACTTTCGTCTTGTCTTTCCAAAATCATACTGTCCCAACATGTAATATTTTTTTCATTGAACACTGAATTCACCATTGTGTGGAACTGCTTGCAAGGAGAGAAAGGCAATCATGCAAATAAAATGTATTATTATTATTATTATTATTATATACTACAAGATGCTTGTAGAAAAGGAAATTAGAGGTGAAAAACGTGTTAAAAAGACAAGGAAAGGGAAAATCCTACTTGAGAGCAACAGAAATTAGAACAAAAAGAAGTAACTAGGAAGAGAAGACAAGCATGGGAAAGAATGGTGTTGACAGCGACAGAATTACTTGGCTTTGGGCTGTTACCACGGCACCTGAGTCTACTCTTCTATCCCCCAGAAACACACGCACACACACACACACACACACAGACACACACACACACACACACTTGTCATTGTGCTATCGTCGTTCCCCAACAGTAGCAAGTGATGTAATTAGAATCAGTGGCATTACTGCGGGCTTTCGCACTGCATGTGAAGTGCCTTTTATTAGTATTAACTTTTTTCTGACGGGAACCATCAACATACATTAAAAATGTATGTGCATATTAGAAATTGGATCTAAATGGTCGTGCATCTTGAGGGAAAGTAAGGCATGAAACACCAAAACATATTTTGAGTCATTCAAAGTGACGTGGTTAAAAGCGGCTGAATTGCGTGTGAACCTGTGTTCTGCATTTAGCCACTATTGTATTTATATTATACCAATTGATTTCTGTTTTGTATTTTGAATGATTTCAAGACTAATTGTATAATGTCGATTTTCATAATGTAACAAAATGATTTAAACCATAATATCAGTAGTTACTTCACACTAAAGGAAATGCAGCCACCACAAACTGAGGGCATCATGTCTCCGTTTCTGTTGATGGGTGTTACCTCAAGGAGGTCAAAGGTCTGTCTCCCTTACACAACACCTCATCACCCCATGTCTGACACCCAAGAACATCATCAATGTATTAACAAATACTTGAAAATCTATTGATATTTCCATTCAATCATAATTATATTCAGTTTTTTTTGGTGGTATTCTGTTTACAAGGTAACAATTCTACACCAATCCAAACAAAAAACAAAGTGAAAAGGAATAAATTGGCCTTTCTTTTCTCAACTCATCCTTTTTGTTTTCCAGTTTCCACCTTTCACCCCCCTCTCGAGAGGGTTTGCGACAGCACAGATAGAGGTCAAAGGTGAAAAGTCAGGCTGACCCTCACCTCTGTGTCATTAGCCTAGTTGTGATTGGGTTAGCCGAAACGCTAGCCTCCCCTGCTAATCTAATATCAGAGCCTGGAGGTTGTTTGGGTCAGATCACATTTCTCTTCAGCACAGATTTAATCTACGATGAGATGAATGTTCTGAGTGCTGACTCTAAACCCTCTTCATTGTTTCTGATGATTGGGTTTGCATGGTTTTTACACATTTGAGGTACATGCCACTCTATGGGACCGGACATATTTTAGACTAAAGTTACGGTTCGAAAAAATAAGTTTGTAAATGTGTTGCATTGTTACTATTCCAGTTACGCATTATTGCCCCTAGTGGAGGGTAGTGGTATCATAAATAAGTTTCATTGGGTAATCACAATAATAACAATCATAATAATAATTGGGGTAATTAATTTTTCTCATAGGGTCACATACTGTTTGGAATTTGGAATTTGTCTCAAATAGCCTGTGAGCCATTTGAGCTTACAGTCACTTAACATGTCAATTGGCCAATTTCATGACTTGCTATATTCATGATTAAGCCCATGAGTAAGCTGCTCGTCAGTCACTTAACACATCCCCCACAACACCTTTCTGTACTCCACAACACACACACACACACACACACACAACACAACCATTGCTTCCTTATCCGACCCATTCATGGCACACATGCACACAATCACATTCAATTTGCCCATCCCCCATTATGTGAACGTTATCACTATGTTCATTCACCCGTATGACGTGTGTGTGCGCACATATTTGTATTCAATAGGGAACACATGAAAAAAAAAAAGAATGGCAAATGATGAAAGTAGGATTTTTGCTGGGTGAGAAGATGATAATAAATCTCTGGCAAGTTTAAGTCAACTTATTTTTTGCACAGGGGAGAAGTGGAAGGGAGAGTGCACATCATTACTATTTAACTCAACGATAAAACACCATTGGAAAAGTCTGGGATTACTAAATTAATCAGATGTTTTTCTCCCCCAACATGTCGACCATGTTTTCATTTTTGCGGTGTCACTAGTCGACTTGTTTTCGATTATTACCTGTTTAAAACTCATTAGAGATAGAACCAGTGTTTCCTTTATTTACAAGTCTATAAGTTGTTCTGAGTATCTCAATGTCACCCATGACCCCCACATCATAATCGAACACCGCCTCTTCCCTTCATAGTTGGGGTTTCTTGTGAGCACAGATTCTTGTCTGTCAGTTGTAAGACAATGAAATGCATTTAACCTTTAGACCGGCTTAGGCAAGTTCGAAGGGCAATGACCACTTTAAGATTTCCAATTGTCTTTTCTGTGCCTCTTTTCTTTATCATCTTAATTGTGTTTTCAATTATTGCCCGAGCTTTACTGTCCCCTGACATTCACTCTAAGGACGGAGAGTATCCTTGACCATCAATATATTCCATACCTGGAGTACACTTCTGTTTAAAGGAATTTTCTCTCGATTGTTCTTTCTTTTCCAGAATATTTTCCATGTCCTACTCTTTCTATCTACTGTTTGCTTTCTCCTTTTAGCTGCTTTCGTTCTCACATCGGTTTCCTGCTGATATTGATCCCCTTCCCTGAGTCCCGAGTGATCAAGTTTTACCAGCCTCATATTGATTACCAATGGATGCAGCGCCATGACGTAGGATTGGAGGTTGATAGGGTTACCGCTTTTGAAGTGGGGTTTAGCAAGCTTGTTAGCAGGATTCCCCCAAAAGGAAGATAATTTAGTTGTTATTGTCATATGTCCACAAATCATGTATAATTGGTATTTTGTATGAGTATCCATAGCATGAGGTAGATATTTATCATTAGTCCAATTTGACTGAATTACCCCAACTTGTTTATTCACATTTTAATATACAGCCGAGCTTGCTTCGTTGCCAGAGTTGCGAAACTATGAAAAATAGGTGTAACTTGTAGTCCAAAATTATAGTCATGTCAAAATGATATATTTTTCCCCAATAAGCCACTAATACTACTTGTGCCAGTCTTTTCTGGATTTTCCTCCATTCATCCATTGTGCCATTCCTTAACTTGCCTCCCTCATACTCTCTGTCCGTCTGACCTTAAAAAAATATTGTTGCATTAAATCATTTTCTTTCTCTTAAGGGTAATGTTATTTAGTCAGATGTTTTTTGTTTTTTTTGTCATTCCAATCCTTTGACGATTTAGCCAAACGTAGGCGAGTGGAGATGAGAGCTTGTTCGTGCCCCTCTTTACTTTATTGGGTTATGTTTGGGAGCAGGTTGACCAAGAAATAAGATTTAGATACAATGTCATTATAATGGATCTTTCAGTCGTGAAGGAAGGAGATCGATGGCCTTCAAAAATCAGTCATTCCTTCCACACCGGTCGAGAGGCCGCAGGTAGGATGAAAGTCCCCCAACAACTGTCCGCAGACATCTCATTTCATAAATGACATTCAGATCATCTGCCACTCTTAAGAAAGAAAAAAAAGCTTTTACATGATCAAAAAGTGTTTTTTTCTTTAAAATGACTACTACTGACCCAACTGTAAAGTTTAGCACCGATTTTAATCTTACGAGGGCACACAAAAGAAAGTCTCAATGTACATTTTAATTGTGTAGTTTAACAAATAAAGTTTGCACCTGTTCAGTCAGACAGTATCACGGGATATTTTGAGCAAATAAAAAAAAAAAAGCGCTATTTCTAGGTGAACATACACTCACTCACCTTAAGTCTAATTAAGGCATGCCCGTTAATTTGACAACTGCATGTTTTCTTGAATTACACATAATACCTTTAAATATATAATGTCATCAAACCTTTAATATATTCTGCCATAACTTTTTTCCTTTCTGTAAATCAACTTTTTTTGTGATTGTGGTTGGAAGTCTATCTGTAATTCTGTTATCAACTGGCCCAGTCTGGCCCAGGGAATGGATGCCATCTGTAATCCATTTATCAGAGCCAGCCGCTGGGCCTTCTTCCAAATGACAGCTGGCCTTTTAGCAATCTCATTATAAAGACCACCAGGATATAGTATGAAAATATGGGGGAAGGGGATTCGGAGGTTCTAAAAAATTTAGTAACTAACAAACAATGGAAATATTACTTGAGCTCTATCAGAAATTTGACCTCAAAGGAAATTATGTTTGATTTGATAATTTAACTTCACATGCTTTTGCATGAGTTGTCACCCGACCCGACCTTTGTGTGGAGTTGTAGACATGTCGAAATTTATTGCATCTGGTGTATGACAGTGCCACCAATTTCTACTCAATGCCCTGTTCCAAGTCCTGTTTCGTTTGCAACTGAATACACACATGCTATTTGCCAAATCCATGTTTTCTACTCCACTGTGTGAAATCACAACCGCCTTTGAAAATTCATAATATCATTGTGATCTATGCGTTATGATAAATAGTTGCCAGAATCATGCAACGTTAACAAATCTCGAAAGTCAACAGCAAGACCACACTGCAGGGACTACCTCTCTCTTTGTATGTTCATCTTACAACCTCCTGCTGCTAGTGTGGGAAGGGAGGGTGGCGTGTGGGTGGGTGTGGTTAGCAGGCGCTTTGTTCCCTTCGATATAAATTAGTTGCAGTGATTTGCTCACTCACCCAAAGACGGAGAAAATCAGAAATAAAAATCATACGTGTTGGTGGTAATAGGCAATTGCATCCACTCTTTCTCTCACTCGATCTGATTCTCTCTCTTTCAGCCACACATGGCATGGCTTACACACCTACACATACACACACAATTTATATGTTGCTCTTATTGGCCATGTGAGCTTTTTAACCATGTGTGTAAGGAGCTCTCATCTCCTGCTGTGATTTTGCCACACACACAATCTTCATGAGGCTGCTGCTGCTGTTCCCCGTTGTGCAGGTCCTTTTAGGTACAGTACACACATACACACAAGATTCTTGGTAGGTGTTTGCGAACACAGTAGGAACAAGCACAAATACTCAATAGATAGAAGTGGCAAAAGTGTGTCTTATTGCATGTGTCAAAAAGAAGACAAAGCCCTAAGAATGATTGTGTATCCATGCACTGTGACAAAATGATTTCAGTTGAGCAAATAGGTGTATGCTTGCATTTGATTGGTTGTAAGTAATGTCCAATGCCTTGACAGTAGAACCATTGTATTCCATTTAGTTATCAGCTTCATGTTGATTCATGATTTTTAACAAACTTCAGAGCGAGAAGAATTACAGAATTTAAGTTGTACCTTTAGTCTTAATAGCGAGACTCGGCCGAATAAAATGTGTTTGAACCATTTTGCTTTCTGTTTATGACTTTGTGGTTTCATTCTCTGAATGTTTATTAATCAAAACTTAAAACGAAAAGTAGATTGTAAGCATTTGGCCACTACCAATGTAAAAAAAAGTTGAGGTTCTTCATTTAGTTATATCACTAGAATATGTTTATCAATTGAAGTATAAGCATCTAACAGTTTGTATGAGAGATGCTAAATTTCATAGGCTTTCTTTTCCTTGAAACACTTCTGTTTGTTCTGTGCAAAAGGGTGCCTCTCAAACCTTCCACCAAATGCCAAGAAGATCTCCAACTCATACGAGGAGCGCCGGAAACAGGCCACCGCCATCGTGTTGCTGGGTGTCATCGGAGCAGAGTTTGGGGCCGAGATTGAACCTCCAAAAGGCGCAGCACGTACTCGGGCCGGGCAGGTCCCCGAAGGCTTTGGACCAACAAGTGGCGGTTCTTCTAATTATTCCCTGGCAAGACACACATGTAAGTAACTGGGACCACAAACATTATTAGTGTGGGTAAAAACACCTTGTCTTGTCTTAAAACACAACTTGACCTAAGATGGACCTTGTTTCTGTGATCATTTGAAAAAAAAAAAATTCAGTTAGGCAGCAGTTAAAGTTTACAAACTGTTGATACCATTTTCTGCCCACATTTTGCAATTCTAAACCAAACTTAAACATGACACTCCTTTTTCCTGAATTAAGTAGATTGTTATTAATAAAATCCCTCAAAATTCAACCACAATTCTTGCTGATGCAGGTCGAACTTTACGTTTGAAATGTAAAACGAAATAAAAAAAATTTAAAAATCACAGATGGATTATAAGTGAGGTGGAAGGTTGAGATTGATTTTAATCTGCCAAGCTTGACTCTTTAAAGAACTCACTGAACACACACATACACACACACTGATTGATCTGAGTCTGTGCCACGCTGTGCCACGCTGAGCCTCCCACACTTTAGCCGCAGCGGGCATCAAACCTGCACTAAGTAGAGCTGCTCTTCCGTCCTGCTTCTCCTGAGCTCTGATTGGTTGTCTCTGGGGGGCATCCAACCAGACACGGAGCCTGTCGGTTCACTGATAGGCTTGTGAGTCATGGTTATTTTAAGTTAGGTCTAGGCACAGTGATTCGCTCACCTGGACTTAACATTTACATGAACTCCCTACAGATCTCATAGTTTAGTCTTTTTTTTCCCCCCGAGAACAATACTGGTACAAGTACCTGGAATAGTCACTGATCCCAATACAACTAGTACTTTTGATACATGAAATTTCCCAGAAAAAAAAAGTGAGAGATCATTTTAAAGACCAATACATCCCAATATAGCAACGTTCCTAATTTTCATATAAATAAAATCTCTCATTCCTGATCATAAAATGGCCGTCATAAGTATCAATGCCTTGAAATAAAACTGGTATTGGTACTGAAACCTGGTGTTGGTACTCGCCCATCACTAATTGGCATAATAAAATTCAAGTCGACTACTCGCCAAAGAAGGCTGATGTTTTCATTCAGTACAGTGCTCCAATTAAAAAAAATGTTTTGCAATCATACACCATGTTTTCACAAACAATGGATTTTTCAAACACGCAAAACATACACATTAGAGCACAAGATTCCAGAAGAATGTGTACTGGTGCTGGGCCCACCACAGCATGATGGGATTTTTTTTTTTCTGGCTCTCCTTCCACTTTGATTGTTCGAATCCCATTTGAGCCTGGCTTTTTTTGTTCCGCCCTCCACTCCTTCTACCTAAGTTACCAAAGCTGCTCATGGCTGCTTACTCTGAAATATCCAACACAATATATGATGATTCTTATCTTATTCAAGTCATGTTTGGCCTAAACATCGGCCAAAAGAGAGCAACGACGTAGACGGTTGTTGTTTCCATATTTTCATTCAGGTCTCCTCAGGAGTTTTAGCCTCATTCAATCAGTCTGTCCTTCAGCCCCTTCTCATTCAGTCTATTGTTTTTCTCTCTCCGTCTACCCCATCCCGTACTTCACCTGTCTCTGTCATGAAATTGAAAGATGGATTGGTGTTGTTGGCATACAGTGCTCTGTGTGTGTATGATAAATGAGAGCTGTCTACCCAGAGAGAAGCCAGGTACAGTAGTCTACGCGGCAGGGTATGGATTTATGTTTTCATATGGTGAGAGAAGAAATGTGAAGGATAGAGGGGGAAATTGAGCCTAGGATGGAAGGAAAGACAGACAGATGATGACGACAAAGGAATGGTCGGACGGGTTACGAGACAAAACGTCCATCGCGGTCTTTCTCTGGACAATTATCTCTCCCGTAAATGTCAAAATACTGCAAGTCCCTGCAGGGGTCCATTCATCATGAATGGTGGCATTTTGAAACATTCATGAGAGCTGATTGGAAATTGAGGGGTTTTTTGTTGTTGTTTTTTGTCAACAGCACTGAGCACAAAAACATAAGAACGATTTTACAAAATACATTTGAATCATTTTAATTTCATAGAAGTCATATTGTTGCACGTAACTAAAATTCAATTTCAACTCACCTCGTCTACGTCTTATAATTTGGAGCACATCATTTATGCTTAAAAGATGCTTTCAAAGACAATGCAAAAAAAATGCCAGGCTTTATTCATGAATTATAAGTCAAGACATTTACTCTTTGTCGTTGGATCGAGACTTTATCCACCAAGTCCTTAACATTGATTTACCTTCACTCAACTAAAACAAACAAAAAGAGGTTGGCTGGTGTAGCAAAGAAACTAAAACCTCTCTTGTGCAGGCAGTTAAGTTGGCCCTGTGAATTAAAATGTACTAGTCTATTGCTATTGCACTCTTTTTTTTCTCCCCCAGTTCTTCCTTCCTCCCTTTGTCTTTCCTCCTACCAAACTTCTCCTCTAATTACCCTCTTGGTGTTAATGTGACATGTTTACTACTCTAACGAACAGCCCATTATGGCCGACTGATGCTTTGTCAATAGATATTGAGTCATTTGAATCTAGAGCCTTCCTTTAAACAAAGATGTCCACCAAGAGAAATAGACCTCAGTGGAGACTACGCTCACTTTTTCTTCACTAATGTCAAAAGAGCTCAAATTGAGTCTCTAGTCTTCTTTACTTGTCTTTAAAATAAAGCAAGGCTGCAAAATCATGACATCATGACAAGAATTCCATATTTGTGGGTTTTTCTGTTTCACTATGAGCAGAGCATCTGCGTATAAAATTCACAGGGGTTTGACTTGGACCAGTGATCTTTTGCTCTGTGACCTCAGCATCACGCCCCTCCCCTAAGTTCTCTCACACAGCCACACATCCAGTTTATATACTGGTTATCAGTTTATGTGAAACTAATAGCTCTCTAGAGCTCACATTGATTTACTATCCGAAGTAGGAGAACAATTAAGTTAGCAAATGACTGTTTGCATATTTTACACCCAGACTACAACGGCATTCAACAAAATCGTTGTTGTATGAAGTGCAGATTTGTTTTTGCATTCATTGATTCATTCTTGTTGCATCCCTTGATATTTTGGCGTTTATGTTCCATTGTCAACAAAAATATGCATACCATATATATAATGATATACGTATAGTAAACATCATATAACCTCCTGAAGATGATTACTACAGTGGCTGTAGTTGGAATATTGGAATATTTTGGTATCTTTAATTGGACAGTTTTTTTTTTAATTTTTTATTGGTTTAATATACTTCTTGTGTTCTATTAACATTTACCAACAGTTTAAAATCCTGTTCTGGTGTTTGAGCTGCCTTGTTTTGACCATTTCCCCTCTATATCACTGCTGAGGCTTGAGGTTTCCTCTGAGTGTGATCTACAGGCAGTCAGTCACCTGGGAGATAGCCAAGGGGGGAGGATTATGTGTGTTTGGGGGAGGTGGACGTTATTGAGGGTTGGGGGTGGTTTTTGGAACCTTAATGGTCAGTGGGTCCCTAAAGAGACTGGCTCAAATGTCAGGTCAGCTATGAAATGACCTCCATCTCACTCACTTGGTTCTTTCTGTGCGGGCATGTTGTAGTTCTACTCGCAGTTCAATTTAATCTTAAGGAATTTGCCATTTTTCAATTATAAAATGTAGTTTTAATGTATATGTTTTTGCCCTTTGTGATGTAACATCCTGTCTCCAATGCCTTGACCAGGCACGCTAATTGCTTATACTAATCCAAGTCCTATGAAATCTCAGTGAATTTTATTCACTGCGAACATATTAATATTCAGTGATTGACTATTTCAGGTAAGGCGCTGACCTTCCTGCTACTGCAGCCCCCCAGCCCAAAACTGCCACCACACAGCACAATCCGTCGCACCGCCATCGATCTGATCGGCCGAGGCTTCACCGTGTGGGAGCCGTACATGGACGTGTCTGCGGTGCTCATGGGACTGCTGGAGCTCTGTGCTGATGCTGAGAAGCAACTGGCTAAGTGAGTCCTTATACACATACATTTGAGAAAGAGAAAAAAAAAAAAAACTTTTTTTACATCCATACGGTTTTGCAAATTTTGCCCTCATAGTGCTTTGTTTTTTTAAGTGTTTATTTGTGTTGCGTAATTTGTTGAAATTCACATTATTTTGTATGCATTGATAAATATCAATAGGGCAATTTGTTGGTTTAACTTATTTACCCTGACTTATAGTTTTGATTTTGTATTTCTCAATACTTATTTTAACAAGGTTTAGACTTACCCCAACAAACACTTTCTAACATTAGCTAAAACTGCTCCAAATAAAATTCTGATTGATTTGAGACCTTCTTAATATTAAAGTAAAAGATGTTTGAAAAAAATATATACAAAATACGGGGATATAAAATATAGAGAAGTGATGTGGTATGCTATTGTACTAAAACGCTGCACTCAAATGCAACCCAGCATTTGAGTAACATAGAGCTGACACAAAAACATAGGATCTAGACTTTAATCTGATTGCAAGCCATTACCATGATGCTGCATCGTCTGCATTGCACTGACATGACAACCGCTTTCTGTGTTCATCAGTTTAAGTTAAATGACCACTTCCTAAAATGATGTACATGCTTTTATGTTGAAGGAAACCTTATCTAAAGCCGGCATTCATCGCTCACAGTTGTACAAACCTGTCAACACAATTCTTGTCAGATTCTGGAAAGTATGATTCAGAATTTTAGCGAGGATATTTATCATACTCGCAATCATTGTATTTATAAATAAAGCTTGCAGGTTTCCTTCAGATACACTAGCTTCCCCAATGTTCCGCAAAATGCCTGTAAGGTTATTGAAGACTCCAAATTGTCCTCAATTGGGAGTGAGAATGGTGATTTCCAATTTGTGCCGTGCAATTGACAGCCAGTCCCAGATATGTCCAGCCTCTTGCCAAAAATCATAAGGAGGGTAAGCGGTGAGAAATGAATGATTGAATGAAACGTTTAGTAGAAAAGAGACTGCATTTCACAGAGCCTCATTTTGTGTATGATGCATCATACATGCGATAAGTGAGTGTGTCAGAAATCGCTATAGTCTCCATGAAGTGATTTTGTTAAGTCTGAAACCCGAGATGCGCAAGTCTGGTTTAATGAGTATGGATATGTCTGCTGTCTGTTGGGCGTGAGTGTGTATTTGTGTGTGTTCGCTGACAAGCTATAAACACATTTCAGCGTGTCAATTTCTTTGCAAAGTGAAGACAGCTTCAAAATCAACAATGTTATCTTTTTCAAAGCTGGTTTATACATGGTTTAGTTGAAAAAAAAGATACAGATTTTTGGACTGATACTGTGGCCATTTGCAAACCGTTCTTAAGGTGCTTTAATTACTCGCGCTATGTTTAAAAGGGGAAGGCAGCATATGAGGAGTTGAATGAAAGGAAGTGCATGTGCACACAGAAGCTTGTATTTCCATGCAGCTGAATCGCAGTGAGGCTCTTTGTCCCTGTTGCACACTACTGGTCATCAATACAGCTCCTTACAGAGCAGAGCGCCTTGTGTGAGTGTGCGAGTGGAAGTGATAATCCTTTATTCAATTCGTACAGAATGGGAAAAGCCTCTGTTGTGGAAGACTTGCACACGTTTTATACATTTTCAATGTCAGGCCCAGACCACTGTTTTACCTACTGCGTTCATTTAAAAATAAATAAATAAATAAATAAATAAATAAATAAATAAATAAATAAATAAATAAATAAATAAATAAGATGGTTTAGAAAAAGACTTAACTTAAAAAGTAAAGCCTCTCACCTCAGCACAAAGGTGGACATAAGGCACATGCTCACATTTGAAATTAAATCTGTAGTTATAAAAAATGTAAAAAAAAAAATTAAAAGTATCTTTGAAGTTGAATTAGTAGTTTTATGCCAAATGATATAAAAATCTAATTCCATCCATGCTTTTTGATTCATGTGAGACAAAGCAATTGTCAACTTTGCAGCCTTATAGACCGTCGAGGTTCAAAGGAACGGCACACGTTAACGTTATGTTTATAAATTTTTTGTTACAAAAATCTTTGGTAAAATTATACCTTCAAATCTCATGTCTTAGTTTTATTTCACTTGTCTCTGCTAATCTACTTATATTAATTTATTACCAAACCATCGCTCCAAATTCCAAAGGTTTGGATGTTGGATGTTAGTCAGTACATTAGGTTGATTGTGTGATTTTTTTTTTTTCATTTTTCCACTTTGTTTAATACACTAAAAAGCGAGCCCCAATAATTTTAGTCCACCGTAAACCCAACCAATCCGTAATTTATTCAGAAAGTCAAACGTTTAACCTGTCAAGTCAGTTGTGGTGTTGATTTCTGGTTGCAGTGACTCACACAATGTGACTGATGTTATTAGCTCCTTCCTCACACAAAACAATCAATATCCCCCTTTTATCACTGTGTGCGTGCATGTGTATTGGGGGACCCATTATTGAGTGGATAATCTCAACCTTGTATTGGCTATCAAAGCACAAAGCAAGATGGCTCTTACTTTGAACTCAAGTAAAATGGTAATTTAATATACTTCCAATCTGTACTTAGATGTACTGTACATGAGTTTTTTCATTTTACTCCTTCCATTGTCAGAGTTGATTTCCATTATGTTTTTGTTCAGATGCATTAGTCTAATAAATATACAAAGTGCCTCTGAATGTCTAAAAGTAATTGTTGACAATTGTGTGCGTGCGTGTGATTCCCAGTGATAATGATAATTCAGATTATTTCATTACATGGATTCAATTCAATTCAATTAACCTCATTGGTTTTCATTCCAATTAGCTCCTCGCACTCTTGCCTTCTATCAACATCGTGACTGTTTCCAATTACAGCCAACACTATAAATGAAATGAAACATTTCAGCATTGCTGATTTATTGCTAATATATTACCTGTGTTAATCTGTAGTTGTGATCTGTAATCAGGGGAGATGAATCGTGCAAATCATCCCCCTCCCCCCCTTTCCTCTCTTTTCCTCCCTGACCCACTCATTTGTTAACACGGCTTTGCTCGCTCTCCCTTGCCCCGCACCCCGCCACCCATGTCACACGTCTCCACTCGGCGAAGTGAGGGGCCAGCTGTTAGGGTGTGTGCATGTGTCGTGTGCGTCTAATTCCTGTTGCATTGTGGGAGTCCATTATGCCGTTGTCTGGTGAATGGCTGCCATTGACTCAGCCTTGACATTATAAGCTGCCCGCTAATCTCTTCACTTCATATATTTGTAAGTCTTTCTCTCGATCTCTCTCGCCCCTCTTTCGCTCTCTCCTTCTGCTCTCACTTTCTCTTCGTCTTCCTGTTGGACTCCATTCCACTCACACCGTACAATCTTGCTGTACCGAAGTAGCCAATTTAAAATTAACCACCTCTTAGAAACAGTTCCCAGTTATCACTCAATCTACAAAATATATATCATCATTCCATGTCAGTTTTCTGCTGAATTGTGTTGTCACAAATCCTGTTGATTTTCCAAGAGATCAGGTTTGTTTAAATCCATCTTTACCGTCTGATGGAGTTGAAAAACAACCCGTCCCAGTTTTAGCATCTCACGCAAAGCAACGTTTCCTCTCTCTTCATCCATAGTATTACCACGGGGTTGCCGCTCAACCCACCAGCCGATTCAGCTCGCTCGGCTCGACACGCCCTCTCTCTTATTGCCACCGCCCGTCCGCCAGCATTCATCACCACCATTGCAAGAGAGGTGAGCTCAAATGTATTCAAAGTGCCTAAAAATGTTGACAGAAATATATTTACAGTATAAAGACACATGTATTGTTCTTATCAAATACTAACTGTTGAAATAGAAGCACCTTCTCTGTTAAACAAATACTATCATTTATTATTTTTGCAGGTCCATCGATTCAATGCAGCCCAGGCTAACTCTCAGTCGCAGCAGAACGTTCACACCACCACTCTGGCCCGAGCCAAGACTGAAATCTTGAGAGTGATTGACATCCTAATAGAGAAGATGCCTGGGGATGTTGTAGACTTGCTCGTCGAGGTAATCGTGTTCAGGAGTTTTTGAATTTCAAACAATAATAATAGGCACAAAATTGTACTTTTCTAGGTGGCTGTGACGATCACCAATATTATAGATGGGCACCTCCTCACCATTTTACATTATCTTCTCATCCTCAGGTGATGGATATCATCATGTACTGTATTGAAGGGTCTCTGGTCAAGAAGAAAGGTCTGCAAGAGTGTTTTCCTGCTATTTGCAAGTAAGTTGATGTGGGACTAAATGTAAATGCATTTGTTTCAGTGTCACAATGTTTGATTTTTGGGAAATCTTTTCAGGTTCTATATGGTGGGTTACTGCGATCGTAGTCACCGCATCGCTGTCGGAGCTCGTCAAGGTTCGGTGGCCCTCTATGATGTTCGCACTGGGAAATGCCAGGTACGTTAAAAGAGACTTGTTTAACAAACAATTATTGAAGACCACAAAAATAAGCATTCAATAAACTTCCACCTCTTCATCAATTCCTTCAAATTATTTGTTAACTAATCAGAAATTATTGGATTTTGTTTTGGGTCTTTTAGTTTTTATCCATATTCCATTCATTCCTCTAATTCACGTCAACACCATAAGCGTACATCCAAATGATATAGCACTCTGGTAATTAAATTGTTTAATTATCATGGAAAATATCCGCGCGTTCAAAGGGTTTTGTGTGTGTCCCGCTGTTTTGACATAGCATAATTGATCACGTAAAAGAGCTGAAGGGATGAAATGGGAAATAGGTCTTGGGATGTTGCCTTAAAACAGGCAATGGAAGCCTCAGACTGAATGATGAAAAGACGTGGGACTTGTGTGTGTTTGTGTGTGTGTGTGTGTGGGGGGGGGGGATTAAGAATCTTTGAAAAGACTGAGATTGGCCTGGAAGACTGAGGGGGAAAAAAACCAAATAATTCAGACAACACAACTGGGATCTAATATCAGGGAGAGAACCAGGTAAAAATATAAGATTTTCATTTCATTGTGGTATTATATTTTTCTTCTCTATAACCACAGATGGGCTATAATTTCAGGGTCTTGGGCGCCCAAGGCGACATGCCTTAATCTCATCTAGTGGTGAGCGTTTCTAATCCCAGTCGCAGGCTGGGTCGGTCGGAATGGAGATTTCTGTGAGGGCCTTTATTGTGTTACACACCTTTCATCTGGTGGGACACTTTATTTGGTTACACACAGTGCAGCGTTCCATTATTCCGTCTCGCGAGTTCTGGCGGCGAATGGCAGCATCTGTTGGAGCCCAAGCTGCACCTCGCCTGATGGAATTATTTTGCTCAAACCAAACACTTACTGTCAAGAAAAATCCTGAGATTTTTCTGCTTTGTCTCAATAAAATTTCAGCAAAGATCAACATTAGTTCTTCGTCATATCTTTATTATCACAAAATCAAATTTATTGAAGTATGATGTTAACATGGTGTGATAGCATCCAAAACCCAGAGAAATTATTGAAGTTAGAAGTCAGTGAGTGAGACAAATATTGCAATGCAACACTAAGACGACAATGTCCTTTCCTCAACTGGGCCGCTTTTGTATATTTTTTTTTTTCACAATTGGGGTGAACCAAGTCATCTTTCTGTGATACATGAGTCCTTAAATGTCATTAAAAATCCTTGTTGAATTATTTTATTTTATAACACTGTGGCACAAATTACACATCAAATTTTACATCTTCCATTGCTAACTGTGATTTCCTTTCTATTACTATTTAGAATATCCATGGCCATAAGGGCCCAATCACAGCGGTGTCATTTGCCCCTGATGGCCGTTACCTGGCAACCTACTCCAATGCTGACAGTCACATCTCCTTCTGGCAGGTAAATACCATTTTCCACACATTTTGAAACTGTTTTACATGACTGCATTTTCCACCCAAAAATTGCATTCAGCTATTTTTTAAAACATTTTGTCAAACAATAACAAATTATGATATCGCTAGCCAAAATGTGCAAAATTTTTAGATTGTGATTTTATTTTGGATGATGAAAACAATGAATGATTTTCATGTTCATTCTGTTTGCAAGGTAATTCCACCGTTTATTGTCGCACAAAAGTCTGACCAAAACCTTCAATGAATTTTGATCAATTTTACTAGTAGACATGCAAAACTTGCAGCCTGCATCAGAGCTGATTTCAGATACATGGTTTTGTGTTTCAGCCATCGTTATAAAATATGTTTTCATAATGTTTATTATGGTTCATTAATGTACTATCAAGCCTCACTTTATGTGGAATGGTTAGTACTACTGCCCTGACCAGCTGGTAATTAACATACATTATCTCTGTGAATGTGACTTTATTTGCGTATATGTGTCTGAGGGAAAACCTTTTCTTAAATATTGCCGATTAGTAAAGAGGAATATATTTTTAAAATACCCAACTCAGATGAATACCAGTCTGCTGGGCAGCATTGGGATGTTGAACTCAGCCCCTCAGCTTCGCTGCATTAAGACCTACCAGGTTCCTCCGGTCCAGCCGGCATCTCCTGGCTCCCAGAACCACTTGAAGCTCGCTCGCCTTATCTGGACCTCCAACCGAAACGTCATCCTCATGGCACATGACGGCAAAGAGCACCGCTTCATGGTTTAAATGAGATCAATACTATGAAATTAAGCTGCAGTTCATGTGTAGAGCTCATCGGCGTCCGGCTTCTTGGTTTTTGTGAAGTCGCTGTGATAAAGATAGTAGACTGGGCATTGAAGTTTTATTTTCAAATAGACTGAAATTGAAGGCTTAAAAGCAATGAAACCATTTGAATTAGAAATTAGTGGGATTCTTTTTTTTTTTTTTTTATGAGAACCCAATCTAAATTTAGGTTTATATGTGTATATAGTTTTGTTTTATCTCCCACAGTCAGGGTCATGAAGGAATTCACTTGCTAATATATTTGTTGGCTGAAACATAAGGCCATTTGTGTTATGTTTTAGTAATTTATAACTCTAGTCATTCCTAATTATTTGTTAGTTTTCTTCCTTAGTCACAATTGAAGCCATTAGCGGTCCACACATTCATTTCTATTTATTTAATGTTGGCCCCTATCATGCCAGTAAATTGGGTGTTGTTCATTGTGTTGATTTTTTTTTAGGACACGATTTAATTTTATTACCAATAAATCACTTCACTTGACATCCCTGAGCAGATTTATGAGTGGGCGCTGTTAAAATATGACTTGTGGTTTGATTCTGCATCGATGTCATCATGCGTCGCTTTGGCAGTCATTGTGCAGTCGTCTATGGAGCAGAATGGGTCAAGAACAATGGTCATCTCTGAAATTAATCTTAAAGGTCACCCCGATTGCTGTTAACAGGGCACAATGTGAATTAGTTCGCTTTTCCTCCATGGCGGTATCCAGAGTCGTCATTGTGTAAATAAGAAAATATTTATTATTATTGCCATTAATTGGCATTTCATTACATGCAATGAAAACATGAATTAAAAGTGTCCTGTTGTAGTCTTTAGGGTTCAAGACGTTGATATTTCAGCCCCTTTTAAAAACATGGCTCACATTTAAATTTATTCTCTTTCCACTGCTAAACCTCTAATAAATTCAACAGCCGACCTTTCTTCCCTGTCATGATTCAAAACCAAAATAGTCCTGGGTGTTCATACATTTCAAGGAAAACAGGAGATGGTGTTTTATCATGTTGATAACACATATGTCCCCTTATTCCCACATTTCTTCATTTTCCTAGATGAAATCCCCACGTGTACAGTATTAATATCAGAGCTTCCATGGAATGTAGTCTCGTATTAGTCTTGCACGATTTCTTATTTTTGGTGTGTTTGACTACCTGAATGCCTGCATGGCAATGACTTCCTCTTGTTATCTACGCTAAAGCAAACAAATGTACTAATTTGACTACAGTGCATAATAACAATTAAAAGATCATCTCATCATGTCTTTGTCCGTTACCAATGTAGGTTTGCGTACTTGCTTCTTGAAACATTAACATTTTATAAACACCTATTATGGCAATAATTCAATATGTGTATCGGGGAGAAGTAATACAGATTTAAAATATTGTTCTCCTAATGCTGTGCTTGTTAAAGAGGCTATTGACAACATTCCCATCTCATCTGTTGTGAGGGAAGCAGATAAAAGGAAAAAAATAATCACGCTTAACATAAATCTATGACAATTACAGTATGTGTCGTGTGCAAATTGCATCACTGCTGTTTCTGGCTACAAGTTCCCCTGGGCACAATTTTTTTTCTTATTTTATTTCATGCAGACATTTATGCACAAATAAAAATATCCATGGATTATGAAAAGGTTTTAATCTCATTTAGGCAGTGCAAATTTATTTTTACAAACTATTTCTTATTCTATTTACCCTTCCACTCTCCCGACAGTCTCTAGTTTGCTTCAGTTTTCAGTGATGGTGTCAGAAAGCTTCTAACAGTGATACGCACCTGTAAACACAAGTGTCAAAGCTTTTCACAAGTTTTGTCCCAGTTTAGATGGGAAAAAAAATCCCGTAGCTCATAAGACTGCCCTTGAGACTTCCACTACACTGGATATAAAAAGTCTACACACCCCTGTTCTAATGTCAAGTTTCTGTGATATTTATAAAAAAAAAAAAAAAAATCTGAGACTATTTTTAATTTCAGAATCATTTCTATTATTAATGTGACCACTAACTGGTATAACTCAATAGATTTTTTTCTTTTCATTTTGAGAACTTTTTTTAATCACAGTCTGGCATTTCAACAGCGATGTGGAGTCTTTTTATGTCTACTGTAATTCTAGAGAGCATTGAGATCTCAATCTTGGATTTTCTCCAGTATGCGCAAGGGTTTGACCAAAAAAACTGTTTTTGTCGGCCTCTCGAGGGAGAGAAGGTGAGAAAACGAAGGCAAAGAGAAAGAGTTGAAGAGTAAATAACAAGTGAGGAAAACCAGTCATCCAAAAAAATGAGAACATTCCTTGATGGAGGAAGTGAACCGAAAAAGCCTAAGTGGCATGATGCAATGTGGTAGAAACCTTCAAGTTTACAACATGTGATATCACAATATTTCCATTCAGCTGGATTATAATGGCATATTTTGTCATACTTCTCCTTTGTGTTTTCAAATGAGTAGAGCAGTAAAATACAATAGCCCCCTCTCAAGCTTTTTAAATGTTTAGTTTTAGTAACTTGGCCTGAGTTGCTGTAAGATGAACAAACATACTCTAAAAGAAATTTTAATTATGGGGCATTGTATTATACTGTATGGCTGTACCTTATCAAATGGTTTGTGAGTGTATATTTCTGGGTATTAGAATATTAACATATGTATGTATAGTGCTTGCATGTGACCTCTGTAACACAGTTTGAGTCCACTGTGTATGAAATAAATGTGTAGTGGTACGCTGTGTTCTTGTTTTCACTATGTGACTAATAAAGATGGAACTAAGAAAAACAAGTTTCTGCATCAATTATGTTCTTGTTAGATGCTGTTCGGTCATGTATGAGGATATTTTTCCCCTCTTTCTGAAATAATGAAAGAACACACATGTTTTGCTTATACTGGTACCGCTGCACCAGAATTGAAAATGGTTTTGCTGTCTAACATCAACATGGCCTGACAGCATGTGGATTGAGAAAAGAGTGTCTGTACCTCATGTTTTGCATGCTTGGTACATAGAGCAGACCAAAGTGAGATATAATTTTGTTTTGGGGCGCCCACATTCAGTGTTACTGTGTGGAGTACTTAAATATGACGTTACATCACATTACGTCTTATTGTCATTTCGAAGGAAACTGTCCCGTTGACTCAACTTTGGGCATACAAAAGGATTGTGGGTACTGTACGCATTGCTTGCACTCCTGGTTTTTCGTTAGACCGGTAAAATTTGAGCAAAGCATCCCCAATTTGCAACATTCTACAGGATGGGTAGGCAACTCCGGTCCTGCATGTATTTTATGTCTCGCTAATTTGCAAAACTCCTGTTCGCTAACAGTCCTGATCTTTTGAATCAAGTGTGTTGCAACAAGGAGACACTAAATGTGCAACCGTGTTTCCCTTATGCTTATGAGAGAGAGCATCCTTTTTTTTTTTTTTTTACTTAATTCTTTGATAGTTCCCACCAGAGAAGCCCGTTCCCACCCTTTGTACAATTTGTCACTAAATGATGTGATGCAAAAAAAAATTGTTTGTCCAATTCGTAGTTGTAATAAGCCAGCTAAATCTGAAAATACTACGAGTAATTAAAAATAGTGTTTGATGCTTTTCCTGTATGTGTAAACTCTTAAAATGAGCTTGTGATCAAGTAATTCAAAAGGCACATAAATACTAAATATGGGTTGTCTCAGTAGAAGTTCTCCAGCTCTCCATTCTTCTTGAGTTGATGACTGACTGCATGTGTACGGCCAAGTGTCAACATATATTGATTAGTACACAAGTGTATCTGCTCCATCACACGGGCATTCAATGAACAACACAACTGAGTGTAGACAACATGTAGGACTCTTGACTGTAAAGGGTGTTAAATGAAAGAAGGTCGTGGAGGTCAGTGTTCCTCATCACACTATCTCATCTTTTACTGTTGAGAAGGTTTCACCCTTTATTGGAAAGCCCTAGATGATGCGTGCTTTGCTTAGCAACCAAACCTGGTCATTTCCGCACTCAGAATTTGTGGGATATTATTGCAGTGGGAAAACAGGCTTTTGGTTATAATCCAAAATGCAAGTTGAGTGAGTTGGTGTATTTTTCAATTATTGATATTCCCAAAGTTTCAGCATTCCAAATTATTTTTGGTGAAGATAAAAAGATTAGCAAAGGATCTACGATTAATCAATGCGATCTCACAGCTATTTATTGGTTTACAGGGGTTTGTATGGGTAACACATTTTGGTGGGATAAAATAAAAAAAATAAAAAACTGGTTTGTGTTTTGAAAAACATTTGGATATGAAGTAAATCAATTGTTCTTTTTCTGATGTTTTCACAAATAAGATTAACTTTTAAAAAAAAAGTTTGTAACCCATCAGTATAAAAGCACAAAAACTCAATGTTCACATGGAGGAGAGAGGTGTTATGTGAAGGTTAACATTACTAAACTAGCCAAGTTAATGCACATGAGGACTATTTTTAAACTGAAGTCTCATGAGCCACATGAAGTTGCATTTGACTCTTTCTGTGAAACTTTTCTAAGAAAGCAGTTTGAATTCCAAATAATATTGAACTTTTGAGGTTCTATTTAATAAGCCCCTCCCCCATTTGTTGCTGTGTTTTGGACTCAGCCTGAGGATTAAAAGCCTCACGGAAGCCTACATGGAGACCTTTATAGCTACAAACTATTTTAAGTGCAGCACTTATCTACTATTCTCAGCGCCTCCTGACCCATCTCCACATGACAGCCAGTTCTCTTGAATCCTGAGAAAGAATCCGTGCATATTTAAACGTGGGACAAAGTCCTCGTGTGTCAACGTTTAAAACGAATACGAAAGAAAGTCGATGTTAAGTGCCGGGCGAGAAGGAGATCAAAAGGAGACTATATGTGTGTTTAGCTCCGACAAGCTCGGAGTTTGTTCCTAAAGTTGGTGAGGATGAAGAGAAAGTGGAGCGAGAGGAAGAACAGATGGGAGAAGTGGAGCGGGTGGGCTTTAGATTTCGATTAGTTAAGAGCAGAGAGGCTGTGATTCTGCTCAGCTGGAAAGCAAAAGTATCGACGTGGAGTCAGAGAACCTCGGTTTCCCCTTGCTTCCCTCCCCTATAGTCCCTCAGGTGGGCATTAAAACCTAGCCGAGCGATGGAGGATGGACGGGTGGAAACCCCGAGAGCACAGCCGGAGCTTTGATTCACCGGGGTTTCTCACATCAACTGCTGGGAGGACGAGGGCCGCTGCCTTCTTTTAAAACCACCCTGCTGTCAAAAATTAATCACTGCCGCTTTACTTTTCAATTATCAATTCTTTGTCTGGCCACACTGCAGCTTACGCTCGGCTTAACGTTACTAATAGCGTTTAAGGTGCTGCCGTGTTTTCGGCCGTCTTAAAGAGGCTCAGGCGCTTATTACGTGTCGTCAAAGAGGTGATGTGGCCTGCAAGAACATAAATGATACAGTAGGTTTGAAGTGTTTTGATGCAAAGATGGGTTGAACACAATCGTGGAACAGCCTTCCCTGACATACGTCCTTGTACCCCCTGGGGGTCAAGATTGTGACCCATGACCTGCTCATTATGTCAGCATATATACTGCGTGTGTGTGCGTGCGCGGATGTGACTGGCATGTTCCAAAACAATATATCTGTTCCTCCACACATTTTTATCTTCACTTATGAATTCCACCACCCAAAGAACTCAACCCCAACATTGCCTAAATGAAAGCAACAAAAGATTAAAAAAAAAAAAAGATTTGAACTATTTCAAGGTTAAACTAGCAGCTGTCAAATATTCTGTCAAACCAAAACAAGGTTCATTCTGGATGTCCACGTTGGTGTAGAAGTGTATTACCACGCTGAAGTATTATCTACGACACAGCTTCATTAAAGGGGCCAAATAATTAAAGATTGGCATTTTTAAATTGCTTTATCCTCCAAAGACTTGTATCGCTGAAGTTCCTTGACCATTTATCCTTTGTTTTCTGCTTATTTCAGAAAACGAAAGGGTGAGCAAATCATTGTGAATTTCTAGCCCACTATTATGTAACAGTGTGGCTAATTTACATTATAGCGGTGTCTACACGGTGTTCTTCCAAAAGTGGTTTACCAGCTAGGCAATCGATGGAGAATGTTTAATGTGTACAGTAATTCTTGATAGATAATTGACACCTGATCTGTCAAATCTTCTGTCATTGATTAGTTGATTTTCCTCAGGCGTGGTCTCCTTTGAAATCCAAGTGAAGGAACAAAAATGAGGCCAGAGAAGAAAAATTTGTTTTTTCCACATATAATTTTATTGATATACTACTTTCAGATTATGTTAAAATTTTTTGACAAAACATGACTAAAAAAAAAAATGCAATTTTCCTCTTAAATCTTCTACTAATACTCTGTAATTATTCCAAATGAATTCTAGTCATCATATATTTCTCCTCTTTTCCACTTTATTTATGTTCGTGGTTTGAATTTGAATTCAGGACTAAAATACTCACCGCCCACTTAAAGATCTTCATCCCTACAAACGGTTTTAAATGCTGCCCTTATCCCACCCGCTTCTTTTCTCAGTGCCTCTTGACACATCTCAACATGGCAGCCGCCAACCTGCTAAATTCTCATTAATCCCGAGAAAGTATCCACGCATACATAAACGTGGGACAAAGTCGTCGTGTGTCAACGTTTAAAATGAATAGGAAAAAAAAAGTCGATGTTAAGTACCAGGCGAAAAGGAGATCAAAAACGTTACTGTCTGTGTGTGTAGCCCTGACAAGATTGGCGTTTGTTCTTGAAATTGTGTGTGTGTGCGTGTCCGTGTGTGTGCGTACATGTAGCCCCTCTACCATTTTTAATAACCAACAAGAAACGGCAAATAACAAAGATCTGTGTCCACAGACAAAGAAGAAAAGCAAGCTTGTTACCTCCAGGTTCTAAATGTCCTGTTGACTAGATTCCTCAGGTCTATTAAACCCAAAAGCTCAGCAACAACGACGGTAGCCAGCAGGATGTGACTGGCGTGAACATTGACTGGTTAAGGTTGAAGATTGGTGAGTGTATGGATCAATACACTCTCAGCTCAGAAACAGAACTGAACGCATAACGAGAAACTGAGACAGGGGACAAAGAACAATATTTTCCATTAAACGTGATGGATTTACAGTTACTGGAATGATAATGATAAATTATTTTTACATATTGAAACAATGAAATGAAAAGGCAGGATACAGATAAAGGATGGTGCTTTTTTGTTTGGGAATTTTGGTAGATAGGTGCAGGAATGGGCGTTTGTGCCATTGTGGGAGTGAGCACACACAAATTCATTTCCCTCGAAAGCAGAGCAGGACCCCTCATTCCCATTAAATTCAGTACAGGAGTGGTACGTATTCTACATGACAGAAGCATAACAGACTTGCCGGAGTCCCTATGGGAGATTGATGCAATCAAAGTAAATTCACAAGGAAATGCAAGATCTCCACTTGCAGATGGTGTAAAGTTTGTTTGTACGAAATACGACATTCAATAGACATATCGGTGGAGCTCAGAAACTGTCTACCTGTAAAAATTGCAGTACACCAACTGCGCCACAACTTAGACCTGGTCTCACCTGGTCTAAAATGTACTTTTTGACACAAAACCGTCAGGGGCATGAAGTAGAAAACACCCTCGGTGTACCGTAACGCCGAGTGAGCAGTGTGGTCTGCCAAATTGATGATGATTTTAGGATTTATTAATTATATAGGACATAGGAAACGAGAGAAATATCGAGTGAACAGTTTGAAAAGAGGAGTAACAGGAGGGGAAAATAAATGAGGAGTGAGATGTCGGCAAGAAGGATTAGATGTACTGTATCTCAACTGTGCATCACAATGGTGGTTTAATGTGAGAAGGCAGGGGAGGTGCAGGAAGTTAAGAGAGGTCCATTTAGGGAGCATGGGAGCGCGCCAGGAAGGAAAGTAGGGAATGCGCAGAATGAAGAGATGGAGGATGGACAGTAAAAACAACAGGGAGGGAAGTGAAAGCCAAAGGAGGAATAGATGGAGGGAGGAGAAGTGAGGTGAGAAGACAGTTTTTAAAAAGTCAACTGGCACTTTGGATTCCCCAGACTGCATCTCATCGTTACACACACACACGCATACAAGTACGTTATGGACTAAGTGAGTCCGACGGCCCCCTTCCGTGTCGGTCTAACACTTTGATTCCTGTCCTTTGAGACGTTTAGAGAGCTGTGTGCGGAGTTTTTTTATTTTGCAAGGCTGATTTTGACAACATGGGAATGACAATGCGAGTAATGGTCCCGTTAGACAATACTGTACAGTATATGTACGTGTGTGTGTGTGTCTGTGTGTCTGTGTGTGTGTGTGTGAGACTGTGATGTGGTTGTGTGTTTGTCCATTAACAGCTAATAGCATCCCTGTTTCTTCATTATCACTAATGGATGGGACTCAGCGGATACACATACACACACAGGCATACACACACTATCACGGATGTATAGTCGGGTATAAGACAAAGAGATCTAATTCCACTAAGAATCTCTACATTAGTTACATAAGAAGTGTGACCCATCTAGCACTAGTAGTCTAAATCAAGGGAGTTTGATAGTGGCTGCCATATTGATAATAGAACAAGAAAACAGCATTGGAACCTTCGAAGTTCGAATTACTAACTTGATAAATCATTGTTCGCCAACATCAGCGGAACGTTACGTGTCGTCCTGTTACCCGCCCCACTCCCCATCTCATGGCACCCACTCTGCAGCAGCTCCACAGGCTCCTGATCCTTCAACTTAGCCATTCATTCAATACATTATTGCAAATTACATTTGCTATTACCAACCTATAATGCCATCCACAACGTTTGCATTCTAAGAGCTTCACTCTACGCACTGAGATGAGTGTTAAAATGAAATCCTCATTATAAAAAACGGAAAAAAATAAGCTTGATGGTGACATGACCCTGTCTTTGCCTGTGTTTAAATAAGGGACAATAATAATATAAAATGTTTAAATTGCTTCTGGTTTATTTGTCAGTTTCACAGTAAGTTTCAACTGGGAGTGGCAAATAGTCTGAAGCAGGCAAAATTTGCATCTAGTATGGAAATTGTGAAAACAATCATTTCTGATTTATGGACAGGCACTCATGAATACTTTAAAAGTGTGTTTTAATCAGTTTGACTGTGGTTGAAGTGTGTGGGATAGGCAAAACTAAAAGAGAAAAAAAATGCTATTTTTTTTCTATTGTGGTTAGGTCTGGAATGTATCAAAATAAACGGGGTTCACTCTAAGCACTTTGTTGTCATCCCATGGGTTTGTTTCTCGTAACCCTTGTTTGCCTCATCTTCATTCTCAGTGCTGTGTCTGATTTCTCATTTTGCCCATCTTTTTTCTCCTCTCCATATTTTTCCTCCATCCCTACCTCCACGCCTCCCGCTTTTTTAAGGTCAGGATAGTGCTAAGTGTCTATCAGTGATGATGAGGCTCAGGAGACTCCTTTGTTCTCAATGAGGGTGAAAATTTGAAACAGCCATCAGAGCAAACGGCGTACCCCCCCTTCCTCCTAATCCCTGACCTCCATCGCCTCCATCCCGCCATTCTTCATCCCATCACCCAATCAATCACTCCGTCTCGCTAACAACTTTATTGATCAGATGCACTAACAACATCTTTCATTTATTAATTATGAGAAAAAAGTCTTTCTTGGATTACTCTCCCATTTGTTCTTGGTGGGTTTGGCATAGGGCTTTGACTTCTATGTATCTAAAATAAGATATCCTCACTATATGCGCGACTGCATCTTTGAAATATTGTCTTTAAACAAGGTTCGGGGTATCGTGTTTTCATTGTCAGATGCTCATCGTCAGTTATTTTACTTTATTATGCTTTTGTTTTATATAATATGGTTAAATAAACACTCCCCTCTCGTGGAAACTTAAACGTGTGACCAAAGCAGAAAACCCTGAACCCTGAGAGAGGTGATTTAGTGATGTGGGAAAACTCATTTCCTTTTAGAAAAGAAAGCGATTCCATCACAGTCCTGCAATCAATGCACCTCCTTTTTTCTTATTAACGTTAAACATCTGCCCCTAAGCCTTCCTTGTTATGATCGTAGGTTGCTTTTTAGACTCTCATTTTGTGAATGGAATGTGCTTTTGAGGTGTTTATCTCAATAAGACCAAATTGCAGTAGAATTCAAAGCTACCTTTCACAAATAAATCCTTTGCATACCAACAATCAAGACAGACTGGCGTTTAGTACAGTTAGGAACATTTTTTGTAGTCGGGTGCACGTGCTTGATTTAAAATGGCAACGTCTTGTTTATCATGCCAGGGCAAGTCTACTTTACTATGTTTTGGAATTTCTCAGGCCATGATGCGCCATGCTCGATGTTCCGGCGGACCATGCGAGTTTTCTTTCACATGCCCACAATGTACCTGACAAAGTAGGGTTTAGACAAGGTGAAACCAGGTCTAAATTGTGGCGCAGATTATGTAATTTGATTTAGGAGGATTTGATTGAGGTGCAGGCAGACCATTACTGTACGCCAGCTTCTCCACAGCTTTGAGTCTGGATTTGCAAGTAACAAATCAGTTTGAGTTCTGGATCTGGACTCTAGTTTCCACGGTGGACAGGCAAGTGAAAGAGAATCAGGCAATGTAGCGGTAGGAGGTTGGAGTCAATCCATAATGAAGGAAAGAGGAAGGGTAGAGGTGGATTTGATGTAGAGGTAGAACTGGGTGTCAGCTGCAAAGGGGTGGACATAGATTTAGGAATTGGCCTTGCGGTTGGATGAATATAATGAATAGAAAGGGCCCCAGAAATGAGCCATAGGTAACGCCAGGAAAATGCAAATGCAAACCACAGAAATTTAAACAGTACGATGTGAAGTGTGCTTTGCTATGGCATGATATCAGTGATGGTGTGTTGCTCAGTTCTGGGAACATATCGTCTGGTGATTAAGAAATAAATATGTATGAATTCCAGGAAGGAAAAAAATGATTAGTGCTTTCATGTTGGCCTGCTGGGATGGCCGATTTGTTTCCTTCTTTTTTGTCTCCTTGTCGTCTGAATGTTGTAAGAGTCAAGCATTCACATGTTGTTTTGTGTACTTGGTGTCCTAGTCTTGTGTAGAAGAGAAGACTCTTAAGTCTTCATTGATTTGAGCGACGAGTGCTGACAGCCTGACAAATAGCCTTTTTATTAAGTGTCTGTCTGTGCCTGGTAGGTCAGACATTGCGGAGAAGAACAATTCAATTTGATTGAATATGCTTTTCATTCCCCTCTGGGGTCTTTTTGATTACAAGCATAAAAACACTGATTAAAGACAAAACATAGATGTTACTCCAATAAATTCAGCCTGCAGCAACTACGCAGCAATCTATTTGTGTGGTTTACATTGGTCCCTGGCTTCATGCAGTCGAGAAGTCTGTTTTCACAGACAATTAGTCTGAAATGAAATGCAACTTTCTGAGGTACTTGAATATACTTCCATCACAAATGTTATATGACTATAAATAAAATTAAACACAATGATAGGAACCAGATAATAACACTGAACGCAAACATTCCGAAAATCACATCTCAAGCTTGTTTGCATACCAATGTGAGAGAAAGTGAAACTTTTTTTTTTTTTTAATTATACTTTGAAAGTACAAATTCACAATTTCCCCTCACGTGTAAATTCTTTTGGACTTTGTCAGTTCTTCATGAAAGCAAACAAACTGTCTTTGTGTTTTAGGCAAAAGAAGACATTTATGGACATCAGCTTGGACTGACAACAGCTTCACATTTTTGCGACTTGGTTTTTAATCAAACAATAACCCAGTCATTCCTAATCTTAGAACGTACAACGCCTCAATTCAAAATCTGAAAATAAATTATTTTTGAGACTCTTGCACTTGGGTTCTGCAGCTTTTTGCCACCAAAATTCTCAATCTTGACAGCGTGCCATTAATCCAAAGCATAAAAAAGTAAGAATTTGGTAGTCCCTCAGTGATCTCTCTGCATTTTTTTAAAGAACGTACTGTACCCTTTAAAATATAGATTTCCTTTTCACACTTAATATTATGACGTACTGATTGGTGCTGTTTTTTTTAAACTTCTCAATGACACTCGTTTGCTTCCTGGCTCTGGTGTCCTCTGCCTCACCGCCCTTACTGTCACTTGACTGTACAGTGACATGACAACCAATTAAAGGCTAATTAATCAAGCTCCAATTGATAGGTAATATCCTGAGTTACTCTGGGTGAAACTGCGTGATGTGTATGCAAGAGATGAGAGAGTGCGTGTCTGCTTTTTATTGAAACAATCTTAATTAATTAATTTCATGCTCAATACACGTATAAAAGATCCAGCCTTCAACTGCAAAGACTTTGAGCGATTAAAAATTACTACACCTGAAGTTTTTCTCCCCAGTTTTTCCATGGTTATTTTCCACTTGCATAAAAAAAAAAATACTTTTAAAGTACGTCAAAAAACAGCAAACAAACATTAAGTGCAAGAACTCATTTTGTCCATTTTTCCCACAAAGGAAGCATGCTTATATACGTCTGTACCTATAACTTCCCTTTTAGCGTGTAATAAATGGTCCGACACGTTTCCTTCACTGAGCTTTGCATTGACTGTTTCTATTACTGCTACAATAAGAACACATGCAGCACTCATCTGCCCTGCAGTGAAATTTGTCAGCCCTCTAAAAATAAATGTGATCACTGTGGGGGGTCCTGGAGCCTTTGGGCTGACTGAATGGATGTAGTATTGATGAAAAAGGAAGAGGGGGAAACTCTCTCTCTCTCTCTCTCTCTCTCTCTCTCTCTCTCTCTCTCTCTCTCTCTCTCTCTCTCTCTCTCTCTCTCTCTCTCTCTCTGTACATACACAAACTCGCAGCTCGACGTTAGAGCTACTGGCTAGAGGCCACAGTAAACCTATTGATCCTGTTGTTTTCTGACCATCTCTACACGCACACACACATGCACGCACGCACGCACGCGCACACACAAGGTGAGAAATGCTATCACTGAGGCTCATTTTGTATTCAGTGTTCATGTCCATCTATGCCAGGGGTGTCAAACTCATTTTTTTCGCGGGCCGCATTGTAGTCATAGCTTCATTCGGAGGCCCATTATGACTGTCAACCCAAATAAATGGATGAGCACCTCATATTATATACAGTAAAAGCTACAAAACACACTGATAAATAACTCGTTTTCAAATCAGACGAGTAAAAACTAGTCAAATATTTTTAAAAAAAGATATTATTAAAAGTGAAAACAATTTGCAATTCTAGTAATGACACAAATTTGATGCACAATTTGTCTTCGCGGGCCACATCAAATGATGGGGCGGGCCGTATCTGGCCAACCGGGCCTTGAGTTTGACAACTGTGATCTATGCCTTCATTTAACCTTCCTTAAAATCTAATAGATGTGCAGTACTCACCTTTAGAATGGGAAACACACACACAATCAAACACCCACACACACATACGTACACAAAAAGACGAAGAATTTGAACCCAGGGGTGAGGATTTCTGAGATATTTGTTTTTTCAGGGTGATTAAGTTCTGCTTTGCTAAGACACTTAAAGTTACAGAAAAAAATTCTTTTGTACACTTCCCCAACAGATGCAACCTCCTAACAAACAGATTGCTGTGTGTGCGTGTATGTGTGTGTGTGCATTTGTGCGCGTGTGTGCGTTTGTGTGTGTTTACTCGCTAATTCCCTTTCAGTGTGTGAGGGCATGGGAACAGGGCAATGGAATCAAATAGAGCATGAGGGCTGACTTCCCGAGGGTGCATCCGCATGACTGACAGCTCAAGCATCCCCTCGCAGAAATCACCTGAAAGGAAAACACAGGTTAACCTTAGCCAGTGTTTATCTGTTCATGTCAATTTCATATTAATGCACGTTTGCCTATACAGGTCTGTTGCCACACATCAGGGCCGTTTCTATATTAAGCTACAATTATTATTATTTATTTTTTATTATTATTTATTAATTATTACATTTTATCTCACAACTCAATTTCCATGGACAGGTTGCTGTCAATTGTTAATGAATACGTACTGCACGGCATGGCTATAACGGTATTGGTTTTGCAATTTCGGGGTCAGGCGCCACCATGGTATAGAAAAGAAATTAAAAAAAAAAAAAAGAAATGAAAGGATGGATAGTTTGCAAGGCTATAGTCATCTTCAGGTAATTCAAACATGAGTATCAACAATGAGTCATTCCAAACACAGGTTTGATTCTCAAGGTATGGCGAATGAATGCAACTAGTGAGTAGTTAAGATACACGTTGTTCAAATTATTTACTTTGTGTGTGAATTTGCTCTCCACAATAAAGAAATACTGCTGTATTTCTTTTTTTCCTCCTGGAAATAGTGTACCTATTGGAATCATTTGAAAGAGTAAAATTAGTCGCAGTTGAAAAAAAAACTCTTGAATCAGCAAGTATTTTTTTGAACCTCTACTTTATCACAGAACAATTTAAAGTCCAGAATCCCAAACCGGATGTTCCTCAGTGTGGAAATGCGCTGTCCATATATGACCTTCACTATAAGATTGTAGTGGACTCATGATGACAATGTCACTGTGATATAATTTGTCGACAGAGCAATTATGTGGTGCCTTTTTTAATTACTGGAGCCAATCTATAAGATCTTTGTGGCCTGACCTTACAATGTGTTAAGGAAGGCAGACAGCCAGTGCCTGCTCTTCTAAATGTAAGGACAGGTATGATGAAGACAAGCAGGGTCAGAAACTAAATCTTGAAATTAAAACCTGGTGTCCTTAAACCTTGTGTCCTTGTCCAAGTTACAAATCTTTTACAAAGATGTTGGGTTATACAGCATTAAAGAAGTCAGTTGAAGTCCATAAGTCCATTTTGATATTTTCAACCTTTATGAATAGCTTCATGCATGGATGATTTTGTAATACTTCTAAAGTTAATTGGCATCAAGTGAACGAGGACACCCTACGCTACAATTCCATGATTGTGGATGGCTTATTGGACTCGTGACTGCATATTCTGGACATTCAGGTGAAGAAAATGGCGGAGTTGTCAACTGATCATATAGTGGGGACTGGGTTCGCTGGCGGAGCTAAGATTTTTTTTCCATTGGGGGGGACCATGGGGTAGCAAAAGATATTTTTTGTTTTGAGGAAACACAGTTTAACATTCATTACAGTATGTTCCCTAAGGAGGACGAAAGGAAATATGAAAAAAAAATCCCAGAAAATCAGAAAATACCCAAAATCAATTAACTAGCCTGACCCCTAAGCTTTGACAAGAAACTGGAATTGGCAGGTGGTTGAAGTGGCAGATGAGTTCTATCACACTTATGCTATTCTGAGATCTGAAATTTCAGACATTCCAATTTGTTGGAATGCTGCAATAAATAATGAAGAAAATCACGATCACTACCAGAATAAGTGCAATTTGGGTGTACCACTCACATTTTGTATGTTAGTTCTCATATTTTTAGCACTTGCAAGATGATACTATGAAAGAAGAAATTACAGCAAACGATCGTGGAGGAGGAGAGTAAAATTGACAAGCGCTACAAGGCTGCAGTTTTCATAGATGGGTTGCCAGACAAGATACAAACGTATGATTTGCCCTCTCCATCCATGTCCCATAATTCACCATCACGCCTGCCGTTCGCTGTCACCACGCAAGGACCACTGCCAGTTTACGATTGAAATACAGCTGCCTAGGTGTCCCTATGGCCCTCTACAAAACAACGTTAGCTCGGAAATATGGCAGGAGGAGGCGCGGGGTTAATAGAGTAAGCTTCCTCTTTTAATTGGAAAAGTTAAACGAGGCGACGGGGCAAAGATGTTATTACAACAAATGAGACAGGAGCAGAGAGAGGAATCGTGGCCTCTGAGGAAGGGTTAATCAGCACACAAGGGAGCCGGGAGGATACTGGACAAGAGGGTCACTTTTTAAAGTAGGTTCAAATGGAGGAACGGATGGGGACGAAAAACAATATGAGCAGAGGTGATATTTGCTAACTATTTCATTTAACAACCTTTTATGCTATTTTCTTATGTAGGGTTTATTATAGCCTTACACTTGAAGTCATGCCATCCATATACAGTAAGTCCTCACCACACACAGGATGCTCCATCCTCTAACCATCCTACCCCAGTCCTTTGTTAGATAAAAACCAATCTATGGCGTTGAAATCTGATCAAATTCTGCTGCAGCTCATATACTTGGTTATTTTTGAACGCATTATGCAGGGTAGGGCTGTTGGAGAGTGGCACTTGGGACATACAGTACTCTATAGGCCTATATGGCAAGCACAGCTGAAGCAGCCTTAACCTGTAAAGTAGTGAAAATGTACCGTATTTTCCAGACTATAAGGCGCACCTAAAAACCTAAAATTTTCTCAAAAGCCGACAGTGCGGCTTATAGTCCGGTGCGCCTTATATATGGACCAAATTCCTAAATTTAAACTGGCGCGAAGCATTGTGTCATAAAATCAATCATAAGTGGTCCGCTGAAGACCATGAATTATGAATCAAAAAGGCTATGGATCATTATTGTGTGATTATAAAGTAATTTGTTACGTCTGAAGTTGAAATAAAAAAGATGAAATGGAGAATGATTTGATTTGGATTCAAAATCTGACATGATGCATTAATGGTGCGCCTTATAGTTCGGTGCGCCTTATATAAGAACAAAGTTTTAAAATGAGCCATTCATTGAAGTTGCGCTTTATAGTCCTGTGCACCTTATAGTCCGGAAAATACGGTAAGTGGGATTAATTCTCATTTCTCAGTTTTGGAGGGAGCAAGGTGCAAGGCTATTAAAATGGAGCTCAGAGTATAGTACTGAATTGTACAGCGTGAACCTTGTTTTCGATAACATTGAGCTGAGCTAAAATTTTAATTTTTAATTGAGAGGTTAACATTGAGTTCTGAAGGTTCATCAACAGAAATCAAACCTGACCAAAATATTTTATCCACAAGTGCTACTTTGCATGGCCCAAGTGGCAAGTCAACCTTTCCTAGCAGAGCACAGCCTGATTAAACAGATCTGATGACATCATAGCCACACAAAATGGGAGCAAATCAAGCATTTCTTTTTCTCTCCTGTTAAATATCTGAAACGGATCCAACTGCCCCTTTTGGCCTTGTCAGCTTTCAAAGCACCCCACCCCAAGCGCCATCATTTATTAATGGTAAGAGGTCTGTCTGCATCAAGCATTAGCGCATGTTTGTGATAAACCATTAATGATGTATTTCATTTCTCAGTAGGAAACAGAGGAGCATTGGGGGCCGTTAATATCCGTTAATGTTAAAAGGCGGCGGAAGGAGAAGAGGTTCCTCCCCGTGAGGTGATTAGACCCCTCCATTTAGTTAGAACACGCATGCACACATACACGTGCACACACTCACACACACAATTTATCGTATTGTCCAGTGTGCATATTTGTAGGGGTGCGAAACACATGATCGATGGATATTCACTTACTTATATTGAGGTAGGTGTTGCATTAAAAATTGCCTGCAGAATACATAACTATTTTAATAGAAATCATGTGTTTTACATTATGGGCCGTATGTACACGATGATTTGTTTGCATGTACGTACCGGAATATTATTTTCTGACCACATGACAAACATTTTCAACAACCAGCTACCACTGGTGGAGCTACGATATTTTAAGGCAAGGGGGTGGGGGCAAGGCAAGCATATGTGTGTCCACAAAACAATATTTTATTTTATGATAAACCCCAAAGATTCTTCAGAAAATGCTAATAACGATGCATTATTTTTCCCCTATGGGGGAATGGGGGAAAATGTGGAAAGAAATTCCATGAAAATTTTTGAAAATACCCAAAAGTCAATTATCTGGTTTGCCAACTGGGGAGTCCAAACCCTTCTCGCTCTACCACTGCCATTTAATTTATTTCGACCACAGGTGTCAAACTCAAGGCCCGGGGGCCAGATACAGCCCGCCACATCAATTTATGTGGCCCACGAAGACAAATTGTGCATCAAATTTCTGTGTCATTACTAGAATTGCAAATTGTCTTCACTTTTAATAATATCTTTTTTTATATATATTTGATCAGTTTTTACTCGTCTGATTTGAAAACAAGTTATTTGTCAGTTTGTTTTGTAGCTTTTACTATATATAATGTGAGGTGCTCATACATTTATTTGGGTTGACAGTCATAATGGCCCTCCGAAAGAAGCTATGACGACAATGCGGCCCGCGAAAAAAGTGAGTTTGACACCCCTGATTTAGACCATTAGCACTGGCTGACACCCATCGCTACTCCCTGGAAGTTGGTTCCTTGAACTTGTTCTACTTACGCATCATTTCCCAATAGGTTCAGTTTTGTACCAAGTACAATTCATTTTGTTTTAAGACATTAAGGTGTCATCTACTGTGGGTTATTTATTCCCCTACTGTATGCAGTTCCTGATTTATGACAAACCTGAGTTTGTCTATTGTTATTTCAGCACCTTAGATTGTTGAGTAATCCACACCCATCCATTTCTTAGCATTTTGTAGGGTTAATGGTAGTTCAATAATAAATATTGAGAATAACAAAGGGCTTTCATTTCCTTTCAGTCAGTGTCTTAATGCTAAATAGCATAATCTCTAGAAATATGGCCAGAATAATTTAACTGCAGGCACATATACAGGCCCATCAGTCATGTGTTGCTTGTAGCTGTCAACACCTCAGTCTCAGTATAGTAAGTCAAGTGTTAATTAGTGAACAAGTAAGATTATGCCCTGAGTGTATTCCAGCAGCCACCTTCTTGTCAAACATGCCGAAAGCAGAAATCAATAGGTCATCATCTCTACATATTACAACATAGGAGGAAGACAAGTGGTTTGGTTGTTTGCTGTATATGTGAAAATGAGCAAGCAAAGCAAAGGGGAAAAAACAGTCCATGAGATAAGGCAATTTGCTGGAGGCAAATTCCAAGGTCTGTCCAAAAGAAGTCTTGAACAGCTCTGTAGAATAACAAGAAAGAAAGGACACCAAACCTAGTCTGATTAAACTGCTGCCATGACTGTATCCACCTTTGGGAAGGTCGCCATTGTTTAGAAGCTTGTTACTTTGTTTTCCTGACATCTAAATCATCCCGTAACCTGACATCTCGGGCTCCTCAAATGAATACTGATTGAATCTTGCTGACTGATCACAGTCATTGTCAAGTTTTATGAGATTTCAAGACATTACACATAACTGTTGATGAATCGCAGTGTGTATTAGAGGCGAAAATATCACAGTAACTAGTGATTCGAAAATTTTGTCATTGAAATAGTTTAACCAACCATAAATAAAAACAGTACATGCATTAATAAATTGGAAAGTTTCTTTAAAAAATGCCTCTCACTTTTTACCTAATCGATATCAAACAGATGTACCTTACTTCCAGTTTTATTAATAGTGAATGATTCATGATGAAACAACCAGTTGCCAAGTCACTATCAGGTGACGCAGTCAGCGGAGACAGACCGGAAAGTGTCGTTCATCATATCTGCTTTGATGGTCGCCATTGTTCTCCAATCCAAAGTGATGGGAATAATCAGAAAGTAAACACATATGACAGTGATGGCTAATCTCGTTAACTGCAAAGAAACAATGGCTTGTGTGTCAGAGTGAATGATTAGATTAGTCTACAATAGTTATGGTATATATAAAACTAATATTTGTATAGATATTGAGTGTAATGTTTGCAGTCCACTTTGTGATTCCTGACTAATGTGTATCGTGTTGTTTTTTTATTTCCGAAATAAGTCCTCTGCACCACACCCTTGAATAATTCAAAATAAATCAAATCAATTATTTTGATAATTTGTCATTCCTAAATTCTTATCTTACATTATTGTGCATTTTACTATAATTAGGATGTATTTGGAAATGACTGACTGAGACAGTTTATTCACAAATATTTGTCAAAGCTGAGAAATGTTGATTTATAGTTTTAAAGGTAGTTTACCAGGTCCATTTAAATGTCTATTTTCTTACTTGTTCGGTTAACCTTCTGTTTTAAGACTACAGTTTCGCTCGGTTTAATTTAAATTCTGTATCTATTCAGGTGTAACTAACAGAGATTGATTATGTGTTCCTATAGCAGATGATTACTTTTGGGATTCTGGGTAATAGATTAGTTGATGGAAATGAAGTAATATGACTTACTCCTCTGTTCCCGTGCTAGTGGCTCTTATCTATAAATTCCCATCACCCATTTGGTGTCAATCACACCCTCTCCCTTGAACACATTTACTTTCATTTTCAGTTTCATCATCCCATAATCAGCAGCATAGATTCTCATTTTCAGAGATGAAGGCTGGGATGCCTCATGTGTCTGACTGTCCTTGTTTATTCCGTCTGATGAGTTGGGAGGTCAGTACAGTGTACAAGAGAAACAGACAGACAGACAGAATCAACGGGTGCTTATAGAAATATGCGATATTGATAAGTTCCAGGAGAAATGTCCAGTTATTATTCGGACAAGTGAACACAATGAATCAGATTTGTTTTTGTTGTATGTTTTTATATTTTCATCAGTGCATTTTTTCTACACTGCCTTTCTAGATGATTCTATTTACTTTCAGCCATTACATATGTTTTAGCTTTACTTATTTATTTTTATATATACGATACAATGTTATTTATATAGTCCAGCTCACGTAACAGTAATCGACTTTTATTTTCAACAAGAGGTTTATATCCATTTATTAAAGTCATTATTACTACTATTATTAGTATTAGTAGTAGTAGTATCATAACAAAAACAGCACGTGAATAAATAATGGTGGATGGAGAAAAATTGGTTGTGAGACTCATGACATTTTACATAGGCTAAAATCATCTAAACAGATGAATGGCAGTTTGCATCAGGGCAGATCAATAGTGTTTAGGGATAGACTGATCAGTGAAACAGCTGACTTCTGACATCTGGGATCCTCAGAAATAATGAAGGAGACAAAGACAGACCAGGAAGCTACAGGGTTTTTTACATTTTTTTTTTTTTAATTCAACATATGAAAACAGTTAATGTAGGTAATGGTTTTTATTTATTTACATTATTATCACCGCTGCCAGGCACAGAATGCGCAAAGATACAAGTTATTGTTGTTCATCATTGTTTGTTTGTCAGCAGGATAGAACTATTCATAATCATTTACTTATTACCTAAAAATCGCAAGACTGCATGCCAGTGGAATAGCCGCTTCAAAAAGAACAAACTGGTTTGCTAAAGGAATTTTCTTGTATATCTCAAATGTTTGGCTGAGTTGTCTTTGAAGAATTTCTTTGCTGGGTAATAACTATTCATGTGACGAAAATGTCAAAAAATAGACTCCCGCTGATTAAGAGCGAAATCGGATCCAAAATAGCCTGGCGATACGACAACTCAGGAGGGCAGGGCTGCAGGCCCGGATCATATCAGCCCCAGGGTCCGATAATCCTGTTTAAAATCCCAGCTGTCAGCGATCCTTCATCCGATCTATAACATTGGTCTAATGCAGCAGTTGTCCCTTGTAGGAAAACATGATTTAGCTAAGGATGTGTTCACATTGTAGTGTGCTATTCTGGTCTACATCCAAAAAAAAAGCCATATTGTAGTGTTCACACCAACATTTTTATCACACTAAAGGTTGTGTAGTTAAAATAAAATCATTATTTTACAAGAATAAAATGGTGTTATGTTTCTCACCTCTTTTGCACTCGAGACTTCAGACGCACCTAGTCATCTATTTCTCAATGTGCAGCTTTGTTCAGTGAGTGAGAAAAAGTAAAGGTGGGGTGTGAGGGAGGGAGGGGGCGAGGGTCCAGTCTCAAGCAGCATTTTAAGCAGTTTATTGGCCCACCAATGATTTCACAGCACACGAAAAAGTTCAAGATTATTCAGTGACGTGGCAAATTCCCATCATGCATGATCAACGGAAGAGGACAGGTTTCACCGTTTTTGTCACCTCGCTGTCCCAGTGGCAAGTGGCACGATCTCGTCTCACATTCATCAGAAAAAAAATAAACAACCTGTCCTTACGCATCCAATACTTTTGGGAGGGAGTGTATTTCAGTTTTCTTCTTTTGCCGAATTCCCCAGTAATGAACGAGTCTTCCATTGTGTACACGTGCGTGTGATGGATGCTAGATCGCTGTGGTCACGCACCCGCTCAAATTGATTGGCCGGAGAGACTCTAATCAGTGGCCTGTGACCAACGCTTTATCCTCGTCCCTTTATGCTCTCCTGCCCCTCCCTTCTTCACTCTCATCATACCGTCTTTCCTTCCTTCAATCTCTCACTTCATGTTCCTTACCACATCCCCCATTCCCCCTCTTCGTCTTTTGCCTGTAGCCTCGACACAGCTGGGTTGCTTGGTAACAGCTTTTTCTCTTTCTCTGTTACTCTTGCACAGGTATTCTAAGTTGAGCGACTATCACGTCAGCAGCTCCAGCATACCTGCAGCCCGAATGAGGAAGGAGGAAAAAACATTGAAAATGAATGGATGGAGGTACTTGAATGGTGGCAAATATGAGAATGAGACCAAAAAAGGTATGGAAGGAAGTTAGGCAGTCGTAAAGACTTGCCCGTCACTAGGTAGGTAGGCCTACATCTGTACATATGCTAAAGGGATTTCATTAAAAAAAAAAACCCTCAAAGAGTGAAACTTTTTAATGTTTATAACTAGGGCTGTCACTGAAATATTTTTAGAATCGATTATTCTATCGATCAGTCAGATACAATTTCATTTTGCTTGAAAGTGTATTACAAAACCTTTTTGCCTGCATTTACTGTTTTTAACCAATAATTCTTGTTCATTTGATATTGTTTTGTGACTATAAAAAACAACTAAACAATAATTAATATCACATGAGAACGTTTAATGTTGCACTCACCAACCTTTTCGAAACCCATTCCGTTCCTGGTGTGGTGATTGTTTTCCAGTTTGCAAAAGTCTCTATTTAAATTAAAAAATATATATAATGAGTATGTTTTTATGAATGAATACAATATTTAATTAAATACTGCTGTTGAAAGTCTAACATTAGGGGATTTGGACAATTTTAGGTTAAACAATGGCTCAAAATAAATTCTTATTACAATAGTTGATTAATTTGATAATCGAAATGTTGTCGATTAATCGATCAGTTCTCTCTCTCTCTCTCTCTCTCTCTCTCTCTCTCTCTCTCTCTCTCTCTCTCTCTCTCTCTCTCTCTCTCTCGTGCTCTCTCTCTCCCATACACACACACACACACACACACACACACACACACACGTGCATGCACACAAACCAAAACACACACCTCATCTTCAGAAAGGAAAAGGTACAATCTCGAGGTTGGGATGATGAATTATGAAATCTCGTGCCTTCAATTTGACTTTAGACATACTGAGTGAGGCTACATCTTCACACTGCAGAGATCATCTTCCAACCTCCAACAACAGAAGTAAAGGGAACCAACTAATGAAAAATCATACATACAGTAGTTAGTAGCAAAAAGTGCCTGAAGTAACATGAAAATAAAGAAGACAAACTCATCAGAATCATCACAACTGTAAGCTTTGTGTTTTAAAGCTGATTGTGTTTCCGCTTAAAAACATGCCACTCAAGTGTTGCTGGAAGATACATTAGATGAGCGATATCAGGATCTTAATCTATGTGTCCGTTTGACAGGATTTACAAAGCCTAACATGTCCACGTGTGTGTAGGCTCAATCCAGAATTAAGACCAGCAGAAAGGTCACTGATGAAATGTCAGTAGCCTTGACAGCCTGTCTGTATGCCAATTCTTATCTGTCTGCCTCTTTTTCACTGAATTAGAAAACAAAGTCAAGAAACAAAGCAGATTTTTGTATCATAACTTCAATAAAATCTGTATCACAGAACCAACAGGCTCAGTTTGCAAATGGTAATTGGCCTTTCACTTTTGTAGAGCTTTTCCACCAGTTAAAGCCTTTAAAGTGCTTCACGCTAAATTGACATTCACCTACTGATGACACAGCATCAGGAGCAACTCAGTATCAGTTCACTATAGTTCAGTTCAGTATCTTGCTCAAGGATATTTCGACATGGTCACAATGGCCGGGGGATCCAACTCCCAACCTCTGGGTTGGGAGACCACCGCTCTACCACTGAGCCACGTCGCCCCCTATGTCAGAGGTCACCTATTTTCTACATTTGGTTCCCAAGGTGTGCCTGTGGGCTCTGTGATGTCAATTGCAGTCACCAGCAGGAGTCAGTAGAGGACAAAATGGCAGGCCCCTGAGGTGGAAAAAAATGTATTTTTTTTCATGCTCAGTTGATATTTCCAATGAGGTTGACTCTGTTCACACCCACATCAGCGCAAAATGCCCTTTTTTTAAACACGTCTAGGTCTAACCCGCCTGCCCACCGAATCAAATCGAACGCCATTTGTGCTGTTTACAAAATTCAAGCCCATATTTTTTCAGCTGTTATTGTTAGCTAATTTAGATAATAAAAAACTTAGGTCACATAGCTTTTTGTTTTTTCGTAATGCTTTTGTTGTCAGCACTGGCACTAGATTAAGTAATTGGCAATAGAGAAACTAATTTTGTGCAAAACAATTGTATTCAGCCTTTTTTTACATTTTAAAGTCTGGACTTTGGCCTATGTAATGTGATTTTTTATTTCTTTTTTTTTTCTTTTTTTTTACAAACGTGGGTACTTCTACTTGGGTGCAGAGTTTGACTACTTCTGCCATTACTGCTTATTTATAGACTGCTACAGTAAATGCTTAACTGAGTAGAATAATGTAGTGTCCGGAGGTGGAGAGCTTCCCTGCACCTACAACGTGCAGAACGATGCTCCGCCTCGCTAAAGGATGCTGTTTATGTGATTAGAGTGGCAATTGAGCCGCATCTCTTTAAAGCTGACGCTGTCTTGATTAATGACACGGTGAAGGAAGGACAGATGCATCGAGGATGATTCGAAAGGGACACTGCTGTCGCTTCGTTGCACCGCCCGCAGGTTATCAGGGACAAATTCTGCTATGCTACCCTTTCCTTTTTTTTGCTTCGCAAACGTCTCGCGAATTTAGCTTATGAAATCCTTTAGATTTTTTTTAAGGACAGAGCAGTCTCCGTCTGCAGGGACGTCCTTGCAGACGGTCGCTGTCAGCCGCTAATACCGCGCCGTTGTTGTTGTCTCTTTTTTTTTTCCCTCGCGTTCACGTCTCCTCCGCTGTCGTCCTCCCTCGGCCGCATCCTCTCGCCGGTCTTGGCTACCAACTGACGGCTAGGCAGCATGGTGCGCATCGCTAGCGCACTCGGGCTCGTCATGTTCAGTGTGGCGCTGCTCATTCTGTCGCTCATCAGCTACGTGTCCATAAAGAAGGACTTCCTCCTCGGGAACCCCAGATATGGACCGAATGGGGGACCGAGGATGTACATGTTCCATGCAGGGTATCGGTAAGTTCTAGCCAGGTTGCATTATTTCATTCAGGTCAGTGTTACTGAGGATGGCTGCTAATTCATCCATCATAGTAGCCAATGTTGAGGGCCCCAGTGTATCCTCTGACTGCAGACGTTGGACTGCATTACCAGTCGTTATCAATTGTGAATTAGTCACTTGTACTAATATACAGTAAGCCAGAGATGGGAGTAAGTCGCAAATGTGCACAACAGTCTCAAGCAAGTGTTTCTCAAGTCATAACCTTTAAGTCTCAAGTTAGTAAGTCAGTGGGGGGGGAGCAAGTCAAGTCGAGTCACTGACTCAAGTGAGTTGAGTCAATAAGTAGTTTTAGCAAATTATAGTCATACAATCTTGTTCAGACACAATATATATTACAGTGAAAAGGAATATTCCTAACACAAAAAAGTACTACATAATTATGTTGATTTTGGTGCCAATGTTTTCCAAATCTATTTCCGCGTGTAAATGGCTGAATGAGAGACATTAACTTTGTGCACTTTTTTGGATGTTGCTTTATGAAGTTTAGTCAAGTTGACTTGCAGGGGCCCGACACATCAAATATGGCGGACACTGATGTCTAGGAAAGCTACTCAAAGTGTGTATACATTGCTATGCTTGACCCACAATCGCGTTTTTTATTGGTAGGATTTCAAGAAACGTTTTATAATGACTAATATATCAGTTTATTGTCTAAAATTGTGTGTGTGAGTGGTTATTATGTTAAGTGGGCTGTCCTGCACTTCTGTCCACTGTTTTGTAACAGTGGAGTGATCTGTACTTCCACCACTATGCCTATTTCTTCTGAGGGGGAACGATTGCCACTACTGCAAAAATGTGGGTTCAAGTCAAAAAAGCATGTCCCCCTCTGGCACCACACCACCCTTGGGGGGCTTCCCCCTCTATTTGAGAAGGATAATTAGGGATTTGTCTAGTTGCCATAGTTTTTTTTTCCCTAACCCTATAAAGGGCTAGCAAAGGATTGTCTTACACAAGGTCAACAGAATTGAGCTGACAAAGGACTGTAGGATAAAATTTGCCTCTGTCATTGTGACGTGCGCGCCTGGTCAAAAAAAAAAAAAAAAAAAAGATTGTGCAGGTGTGCCTGATGTTGCCTTCACTGTTTAATAATGTCATAGAGAGGATTAACATTAAGGCTGTCACTATCAAATATTTTTAGAATCAATTATTCTATCGCTTAATCCATTGAATAATCGGAGAAAAGTCTATTTTGCGTAAAAGTGTTTCTTGCAAAACCACCCCCATTTATTGTTTTTTTTTTTTTTTTAACGTTAGGTGATAAAAACAACTAAATAACAACCTTTGACACAGAAGAGGGATTAATGTACTAACCTTTTTTTTAATGATTCAGTTACTGGTGCAGTGATTATTTTCCAAAGTAAAACCAGACGTTTTGAATGTCTTGCTTTTATTAGACACAAAAGATCATCTCTTTGTTTTCATGAATGACTACAAAAATCAAAAATGGCTCCAAACGATTACTCAATTATTAGTTGTTGATTATTTTGATCATCGATTAGTAAGAACTGCTTCGTCGGTTCAATTTCATTTTCTTCTGTGTCTTTTCTCGGGTTATAGAGGAACTGTACTTTCTCTATCTTGGGTTCAGCAGGGCCATTACAGTCCACAACCATTGAAATCCTTCATGTGCGGTCAAGAGTGTGATGCTAAAACACAGTTGATCTAGCAAAGGTTCTGGAAGTCAGCAAACTGCCCTTGACTCTGATTTACAGCACAAGTGCTCCATTCATTTCCCACCTGCTGTAATCATTTTCCTTCTCGCTTGGCTGTCACGGTGGGCCAAGGTTATGCTTTGAGGGACGTTAGACTTAAAGGTCTTTGGGTGGATGGCGGACAAACACTCACACCTCCCTTTGCGATGTTGCACAATTCTGACAAAGTTGTGGTGGCACCATTTTGTTTTTGTGATGATTCACTTTTTCAAAGTGTTTGAATTTGACTCACTGTATTTGTTTCATATTCCTTCTGCAGCGAAAGGCCGCCTCGCAAACCTGATCTTAGGTGAGTACATATTTAGCATTGGTGCACTAACAGGGTGTAATGACACATTGCAATATCTGTAGCACTAATTTTATCTTCACAAGAGGAACAATTCTTGGGAATGCGATTCTGTGAGTCTGGCTGTAAATCATGGATAAAAACAAATGATTAATTAAGTATCTAACTCACCATTAAAATAAACACATTTGTTTTAATACTGGGGGCCACTTTTTCCATCAATAAATCATATCACAATTTAAAATCGCCTTATAGTTGACTCACAGTGTGTCTTTTGGTTAAGTCGGATTTGACAACATTGCTGAATATAGAACGTGTTTGTCACAAAGGTGCTAAAACGACCTAAGTGCATGGGAGAATCTGCACAGCCAGCAAAGTGCATAGCTGACACAGCAGCTGTTTTCCTGCTCAGTTTTGTTATCTGCCCATAAACAATTGCTGCCAAAATCTTAATTATTATTCAAATTTGATTAACTGTCATGATTCTTGAAATGTACTCCATTTCAAGGTTGTGACAGCATTCAGAGACCCGGAAAGATCTGAAATGCTACGCTTGCACTCAGACTGTCTCACAAGCCCACCAACAAATCTGCAGCTAACTGATTTACATGTTGCATCCATCACATACTGCTCGCTGGTGGTCCATTGCTGACTTGTAAACGTCTTGTGTCTTTGCTCTCCTGCCGTTCAATAACCAATAAAACAAGTACATCAGTCAGGTGGAGTTAGTGGACGTGTCAGTATTAATGTACCAGGCTTTCCTTTTTTCCTCCTGGCCTGTCTAGCTCCCAGTTGGCACTGAAGTATCTGGACCCAGTTTTCACGCCACTGGCCAATGCCCTTAGCGAAGACCTGAAGAATTCCTCTAAATGGAGGTACAACAGCACAGCTTTTATTCAACAAAGGTATGTATATATACAATAAAATAACACAATCACATTATCAAGCTATATAATATCTGAAAAAAAAATCTTTTTCTAGGAAGGAAATCTCTCAGTATGTGGACATTGCTCACAATTTCACATTAACACGCAGCCTAGTCCGCATTGGCCAGCTGATGCATTACGCCTACTCCAGCCACAAGTACGTCTACTCCATCGGCGAGAACTTCCGCTCGCTCCTCCCCGAGGTCTCACCCGTTCTGAACAAGCACTACAATGCCTGCGCAGTTGTCGGCAACAGCGGCATCCTCACCGGATCACGTTGCGGTGATCAGATTGAGAAGTTTGACTTTGTCTTCCGCTGCAACTTTGCACCAACAGAGGTCTTTAAGAGAGATGTTGGGCGGCGCACAAACATGACAACCTTTAACCCGAGTATCTTAGAGAAGTACTACAACAATTTATTGACGGTGCAGGACAGGAACAACTTCTTTCTGAGTTTGAAGAAGCTGGATGGTGCAATTCTCTGGATCCCGGCATTCTTCTTCCACACGTCAGCCACAGTGACCAGGACTCTGGTGGACTTCTTTGTAGAACATCGCGGGCAGCTGAAGGTCCAGCTGGCCTGGCCTGGAAATATCATGCAGCACATAAACAAGTAAGCCATGCACAATTTTAGTAATACTTCGTAATAGTAATGTGATCTATTTACACCATTGATTTCCAACAAAAGTTATTATATTTAAAGAGAACTAATGGAAAGAAAAAACATTTTTGTTTTCTTGGTTTTCATCTTTATCAAATACTAAGTTCATAGATGAGCTTTTGGAGCTGATTTCAAATGAATTTATTCTAAGATAAGATTTAAATTGTACAAGTGATATTTGTATTCTTAGTTAATATTTCTTTATTTGCATTCGCTACAAAGCACATTTTAAATGGTTGTATTTCTAATTCTGACTCAAATCAAATTTTTCGAACAACAGCTGCAGACAAAATGTTGACATTTGTTTTTATAGTGTGTGTGTGTGGCAAAGAGGAGATTTAGGCTCCGAAGCCAGATTATAAAGAAAGTACTATTTAGTGAAAGGTATGGCACCGAGTTGAAACCGCAAAGAGGGATTTAAGTCCGGTTCTTAGTGTTGTAGTAGCAGAATGGGCCGCTCTTACAGTAGCCTAATCTTCACCAAGCCCATTAAATCTACCTGCTGGGGAAGTATTACCACGTTTAAGCAGCTCAGGCTGGCTTTTAGCACCTCAACCACTTGCTGAGCGTCTTTTGTTGAGGCCGGTTTGAAGAGTTTCCACTCTCTAGCTTAGCGGTGTGCAGAGGATGGGAGACGCCATTTGTCGACATCGCTATAACGAATCCAATTATTGTAATTAAACACCGTATTGGTACAAATTATTTAAGTTTTAATGAGTAACAACATGGAAATTGCAAGAATGTTGACAGATGAAATGACTCCGCTAAAGAATTCCTTCGCCTGTGTTATGGTCTGCCGTCTATGGAACTATTGTCTGAATTGTTCTTCTCAATTGGACTCACCAGCTACTGGAAAACCAAACAGCTGTCGCCAAAGCGTCTGAGCACCGGCATCCTGATGTATACGTTGGCGTCTTCTATGTGTGACCAGATCCATCTGTACGGGTTCTGGCCATTCGGCTGGGACCCCAACACGGGGAAGGAGCTGCCTTATCACTACTACGACAAGAAGGGCACCAAGTTCACCACTAAATGGCAGGAGGCCCATCAGCTGCCTGCTGAGTTCAAACTCCTCTACAAGATGCACACAGAGGGACTGCTGAAGCTCAGCCTCTCCCACTGCGCTTAGACATGAAACTGCAGGCGGTATTTCAATTGTCTCACCGGAGCTTCCACTGGCCAGAGTCACAAAAAGGACCAGTCAGACGAGGACTGATAAATGTGGTTTTTCACAACAGCACGATCTTGGCAAAGAGGTGCAATAGACTCTTGCGCAATTTTAGCACAAGATTAGAGAGTATATCTCTAGCAAGCTGTGAACGCCCTGCATTCAAGTTGTAGAAACAAGTACTTTTTTTTGTGTGTGTCAGTCAAGACACTCAAGGAGTGCTGCTGCTCTCTAGGTTATCCTGCGCTTCAGCAAAACATCACACGTGTGTTCCGTAATGGTTCAAATAGCAGAAATGCTTAGTCCCTGAGTAAAACATTTATTGTCACCCATGAAATGTATATATCCGATCCTTGTGTTATCACCGCATAAATGTTTGAGGAAAGAGGTTTGTGATCACCCCTTTTTTTTTTTTTTTTCTTCATTTTATCTTTAATTTTAGCCTTGGTGGAGGTTTCTGTGGTACCAATTGTCATCATAGTTATTAATGCAGTGCCTGAATGCCTAAAAGAGACAAAGGGACGACCGGTTTGGACCTCGTACACTAACCCAGGGTTTCTGCAGAAATATTGCACAATATGAGGGGACTTCTGTAACATCTGTTTTTTTTTTTTTTTAAATATCAAAATATATTGTAAATGTACAGAATGATTCAAAATCATGTCGGGATGGTTGCAAGCGTGCGTATGCATATTATGAAAAAGCAGTTGACACCGTCAAGAACAGTGATGAACTCGACACCTTAATTTTACTCTATTCCCATCTGAATTTCATTATACTAGTTTTGGCAAGCTTACACTAACGATATCAAAAAAACAATTAATTTTCTGTCAAACAACCCCCCCCACCCCATTTATTTTAAAGAGATTGATCTTTTAGGATTTTCTTACAAAGCGTATGCATAATAACCCTTAAAACCTAACCCCTCAAATGCTGAGCATCCCAAAAGTCACAATACCTTTCCTTTATTCTGTTTTCTTCTGGGTACAGTTTGAACAGACACGCGGGCATCTGCATTCGAAAGCTGAGGTTTGCGATTTTTGTAAGGTCGCCAATTGACATTGGGACCCTAATTGCTGTTGAACACCATTTTGAGAAGCTTTGTGTATAACAAATGAGTCAACTTCAAGCTGTTCAAAGGCAAGAAATTGTGACGGGAAAAGCTTTATTATGCTCTGAAGCTTTCACTGAATCAAGCTTTTGGTTGATGCTGAGTTTCAGTGGAGCCCCCCAGGTAGACTTTTCTTGGCTTTCGGTGAAAGCCTTATCCAGGAGGTTAGTGTTTTCATTATAGAGTAGGAGCAGGCCTTCCACTGCATGGTTTGTCAAAAACAAATCCTGTTTGATCAAACTTTCCAAGGAATCGCATAAATTGACATAAAGGCCCAATTGCTTCTTAAACTGGCACTCAACTGCAGCTAGGGACAGAAAAATGTCTTGTCAGGTAGCAATTTTGCAATGCTGTGCCAGTGTCAAATGGTGAGTCATTGGCGATAATCATGCTTAAAAAAATTGCAGTCTGCTCTCAGCTCTCACATGCAGATGAACTCACATTTGTCCAAACGATAACTGAAGCAAGATAGAAAATAGGATCTGTACAGTGACTTCTGCAATGTTTTTGAAAAAAAGAGGCTACAATCTTTCAAGAATAAGGTATATAGTATTACAATGCAACACAGGGATAATTTATGAGCTTCTCAATAGAAATTCTTAGAATTAAAGTAAATTAGCTTTCTGTGTAGCTTAATGCTACCAAACAACACAAAACACCATCGACTGACGAAGAAAATAGCATCAATGCGGTGGTATTAAAACACTTTAAGCAATGGCTAAACCTAACACTTTAAGCAAAGGGTATTTGAACATAAACAGTGCAGCAACATATTTAGACAGCCATTAGAACAATACTCAGAGGCATACTGTATATTTTTTATCCTCAGCAAAAAAAAAAAAAAAATAGTAGTTGTGGAACTCTTCTTTATGTCTGCATGATTGTATTTTGCTGCCCGCAGGTGGTCAATGGATAAATCATTATGCAGAAACTGTTTACTTCTTTAATATCCATTGAATTATGTTAGTTCTATATGTTGATTTTGAACTACTAATTTACTTATTTGTTGCACGATACAAAAAGTTTTGTTAGTTTTTTTTAGGGTAAACTGGAACAGATTAATGGCATTTTTATTCATTTCAATGAGGAAAGTGTTTTGAGTCACCAGCATGGTCAAATTAAACTAATTTCTTAAGAAACCACTGTAGCAATATCACAAGAATAATAAATAGAGTATACATTCAACATTCACACGACTGGGATCTGGATTATTGTTTTAACCGTCATTTCATTTTGATTTTCCAACTGGCAGTATTTATTTATCATCTCCAGACTCTATAGGCTATGTTTTGAAAGCACTGTATCTTCTTACACAGTTGATACAAAGCCTAATATTTAAGTATATTGTGCAAGTGTATATTGATTGGATGTTGGATTTCAGTTTCTCAATAGTACATAATAGGATGGGGTGAAAAAAAAAAAACTAAAAATAATTAATATTAGCCTACTGTACTATCATCAAAGATCCTTTTTTTGCTAGCTCAGTTGGGTGTGTTTTGGGATTTTTCTGGAGTGCTGAATGTAATCCATTTAAGGTAATGGAGGTCTCCACCCCGAAGTGGGTTGATAATGTCCATCATGCCTTTACTGTTCCCTCAAATTACATGTTGTCACAAGAATTTAGCGTATTATTCACTTGACAGTAGTCCGATTCAGCGGCATAGTTTCATAAATACAGTAAAGCCAAAACAAGATGTCATGTAGGATAAGATAAAGTTACAATTAGGTTCTCTTATCTCAAATTAGAAAGACAGTTTGGACAACAATATGCTTCCAATTTCAAGATAGTAGCTACAGGGAAGGCCATTTTCTGTTCTAACATGTCAAAGTGTTCAAAGCAAGGTCCATAAAGTCATGCTTGAAGGAGTTTGACGTGGAAGAACTTTTGACTGACACATCAAGAGACATCCGTGCTCTCGGGCCTACTACGCTTCTGGATGAATAGACAAAACCCCACAAATACACTCCAAACTCTTGTAGAAAGTCTTCCCAGAAGATATGTGTGTGTGTGTGTGTGTGTGTGTGTGTGTGTGTGTGTGTGTGTGTGTGTGTGTGTGTGTGTGTGTGTGTGTGTGTGTGTGTGTGTGCGTGTGCGTGTGTGTGCGTGTGTGTGTGCGCGCGTGTGTGTGTGCGTGCGTGTGCATGCGTGCGTGCCTACGTGCGTGCGTGCGTACGTGCGTATGTATGTATATATGTGTGTATATACTATACATATACATATATACGTATATACATAGTATATACGTATATATACTGTATATACTATGTATATGTGTACATATATATATATATATATATATACTATATATATATACATATATATATATATGTGTGTGTGTGTGTGCGTGTGTGTGTGACTATTTGGGTAATCCACTTCTGTTTTGCTCATGTGTTGCCTTTTAACATAGAGACGTGCAATTTTTTCCCTGATCATATTTGAAACCATTTTATTTTCACAATTTAATCAAATTTTACTCCATGCTATTTTTATTTCCAAGTTTGTTTATTTAGTTTTCACTTTTTGAGAAGTGTTTATTTCGACACTTTTTGACATTCAGCTCGGTGGCCTCTAAGTGCAATATCAGGCTGCACACTGAGACAATATTGCTGCATTAAATACATGTCTGTATTTAGACCATAGATATGTGATGATTGGAAAAAAAAAATTACTGCATTTTTAGGATCATATTGTATATTACAAGATTTAAAGTCTAATTTTATTTTCATAATTATAATGACCTGGTTTAAGAGTAACAATGCTTTGTAAATCAAATGTTTTAGTTTTATGTTAAGGCTTATGTGATCCAACATGTTCATTTGATTTAAATAAAATCATCAAACTGTTGTTACTGTAAATTTATTTGATCTTAAAACAAATCAAATACATTTCTGGAAGATATGAAACGTGTTCGAAAGTCCATGCATGTAATGTAGGTCAGTGTGTACGTATAGGAGAGGTCAAAAGGCAAGTGCCAGGGGAGACTGACCTTTGACATCTGACCCCTTCACTCCTGCTGATTTACATCAGCATTTTGTAACAAAAGAAATTCTGGAGGAAACATGGAAATTTCACATTTCAGTTTTATTCATTAACATGGTTGCTACCTTTAAACAATACAAATATTTGAAATGTATTGTAAAAATAAGTATTATACTTTATATCTTATATCACATTAAATATGTGTACATTGTTTCCTCCTTGTAATAAAGGTACTAATCTGATTATGATGAAATATGTAAAAAAAATAATAAAAACAGAATTGGGCATGAGGCATATCAACCCAGTCTGTTTTAATCAATATATTTGATAGATTGCTGAAATTCAAATAAGAGGCATTCATTACTGTTAAATGAGAAAGGTTATTTAGTTGACAAATCACATACCAATTTGTTTTAAAAATAAAATTTGAGCTATCAAGCAAATTAGAAAAACAACTTTTAAAAAATGAATTAACATTCTTTAATCTCATACATATCAAGTAATGTCAAGGACAATAACCAAGCCCATAAATGAAACATCTCATAATATCGCACATAAATGCATACGGCACTTTACATTGTCCAGAAAACCAGATAAAATGTGTAGCATGTCTTTGATTCAGCTCTGAGGCGCTTTTGGTCATATTAATCAGCTCCACTAATCTGCTGTCATTTTTAATTCAGCCTTGTGTAGTTGTTCTCAATTATTGATGCTCCTTTTCTTCTCCTTCTTACCCACCCCTTTGATCAGAAGTTTAAAAAGTCAGAGACCCCACCTCATTCTGCAACCCGAGCACCGATTCTCGCGCTTCAGACAGAAAGGAAATCAATAGGTTAAATCAAATGTTATGATTAAAAGAATTACACTCCAGAGGACATTAAATAATCATGTGAAGGGGAGGAGTCCCAGCAGTTCCCCCAAACCTTTGAGTCTTAGGTTAATGAATAACAACTCTCTATAAAACTAACTTTGCCTCATAACACAGAGGAACTTGTATTTACCGTTCCTTCATAAAAGCTTGTCACATTTATGTTCAAGTCCATCTCCAAAATGTCACATGTTCTCATAACATTGCTTTGCAAAGCAGGCAAAAAAAACCCCATTTCCGTGTATGCTTTGTAAATGAGTATATCAAATAAATTTGTACTGAACTTGCTCCTTCCAAATGACAGCTGCCAAGTTTTCATGTGCACAAACATTTGACTTACCTAAATTAGCACAAAACAAAATGTAAACACTCACTTATCTGCCTTTCACAATGTCATTATGACCCAAATAACTCATTAGCTTTATTACATTTACACATTGTGTTGTAAACCTGGCAAAATAAAATGTTTTTATAAGGTGGAACGAATGCAACTATTTTTCTTTAAATCACAAGAAAATAGCAACATGCTTATGGCGAAAATCCCTCTCCATTTGTAACTCAAAAGTTGAATGGTATTCAAACATGTGCACACACATGCTTGGTATTGATGACTACAGTGTGTACAGATGAGAAATAAAAAAACGCCCTCAGATCGTTGTGCACGGAAGAGAAGTAAACAAAGCCCCCATGGAAATTCATCACTAATATTGATTCAAATTAGCATGAGCTCTTTCTGCCTGTGGTCATGTTCTTTCTAATGTTTACTCGAGCATACTGTACTGTATGTGTATGCATGCATGGAGCTTTGTGTCCGAAGTGTGTTTAACTTGAGGGGGGTTGGCAAGCCTTTCAATTATGAAAATGTGGAAAAATATTCAGATTCAAGAATATGAGGACAAAAAAAATAGCAAATTGTGATGGGATCTCATCCCTGGGATTTATTTATGAAAAAAAACTAAAGAAATATATATATTGTGCGTGTTTGTATAAAAAATTATATATATATATGTTTTATATAATATATATATATATATATATATATATAATATATATATATATATAAATAATATAATATATATATATAATAATATATAAATTATATAGATATATATGTATATATATAAAACATTGCGTAATTTATCCACTGTCTAATCATTTACGTAACCCCATGTTGCAGTTTACCAAGTTCAAGAATTTATAATAACCATCACACTAATTCATAGAGATGAATGGCTGTTGAGTGAGTGTTTATTTAGAGTTGGACACACAGAGATGATGGCGTGTGGTCACATTTGAATACAGCGGGCGGCTCTGCACGCGGCCATTGTGTTCTCATTAATAGCTGATTTCATGGCCAACGGAACCGCAACAAAAGAGGCAGCAGGTCTGAAAAGTTTGAAAAGATTGGAAGAGAATAAAGGAGAATGGGGAGGCGCTGCAAGTGAGGAAGAGGAAGGGGGTATCAGATGGAGGAAGAATAAAGCGGAGCTTTTTCTTTAGTTTTATTCTCCAAACCATGGACCCAGGACGACCTACAGTATATCGTGCTCTTCTTCTTTACACTCTTACAGTTCTATTATGACAAAACAACAAATTGTGTGTGTGTGAGTGTGTGTGTGTGTGTGTGTGTGTGTGTGTGCGTGTGTGTGTGTGTGTGTGTGTGTGTGTGTGTGTGTGTGTGTGTGTGTGTGTGTGTGTACACTGTGAATAATAGATTTCTCTGGACCAACTTTTTAATTCAATTCATGAAGGAACACCACTCACAGTATATTACTTATTACAGTATAGCTTTGCCTATTTACTAATCTTAATTTCAGGATAAGAATTTGATAATCTGAATAAAATATACATATGGGCATTTCACTGCTTAAAAACTCATTCATTTTAATCATCATCTTCACAAAATAAGACTACAAAAATCTCTAGTACATATCTTCGAAACTACACTAAGTAAGTCTATATATTAAAAGGACAGATTGAGTCTGTATGTTGGACCCTTGCTTGAGTCTATCCAGCCATAGTTACCAAGGTATTGTTTTAGGTGAATGAATTACCTCTGTAGATATTTTTATCTAAAACTTTAATCCTTTTTTAAACTTCAAAAATATGTTTTTGCAGATGGAACATAAAATTAATATGGAATATTGAATATATGCTCTACACAGCTTTACTGTATTGACTTAGTCAAGAGATTGCATTTTTATAAATGTTTCTCAAACCTTTTTTACTTTTTTATACATGTATAAATTATCTGCATCATCCTCTGCATAATCTACATTTTATTTAGTGTCTCTATTTTTGTTTCTTCATTACGACCTTTGTCATTGCATTGTGTGTTGTTATTCTTATGTCTGTCAATGAAGTCACTGTATTGCTGTTACTTTATGTATACTGTATATTTATATAAAATGCTTCTGAAAACACACCGCTTTACTGAACTCACATACAGTATATATGGTACTGTATTTCATTATTTATAATCAAAATCCTTATTACCTTTTAAAACATTAAATGTGTATGTAAATGTGTATTTTTGTACATATCAAATATAAATTAATATGCTGTGAAGTACATCACTGTATAACCAGCACAGCTTGTCATTTATATTTAGTCAGTGACTGTATTTATTTTTGTTACTTTATGTGTACTGTATACTATATTAAAATGTTCCTAAAAAAATATTACCTCCATGCAGTACATAGATTATTGTGTAGACGGTTGGAATGTAACCGTTTTTGGATAAAAATATGAAAACAGACTGATGTCTAATATTTATGCACTCATAACATTTCATGTTGTTTATTTCTACACATCTTTAGTTTATTTATTGTATTTTGATATCTATTTTATTTTCTTAATTAAAAACAGATCCACCAAATAATATTATATATAATAATATATATAATAATTGAATTGATTTTTAAGTCATATACGTCAATAATTGTGGAGACTGTAAATTTGGATTGTAACTATTCTAACTGTAAGCAATATCTACAACTAAATTACTACTTTGTGAAGTGCCAAAAATATGACCAACTATTTCCCATTTTTGCCCACCTCTGGCCTTCCAGCCTCGTGAGAGACTTGAGACTGAAAATGGCTGCCGTCAAACGCAGAACACATGGAACAGGACTCACCGTGCAGCACCCAATCACTGCAGGAGGTGAAGGAAGATGAGTTTACAGGCGGACAGATGGCTCCCCCATCCCCAAAAAATGCTCGGTCATTGAGGGAGTGAACAGTGGAGTGGTAGAAATTCAGGGAGGGAGGATGACGCTGGTTATATGGGGAGGAAAGAGGGAGAGAGAGAGTCTGTCAGTGGGACAGATGCGAGGCAAAGCCGAGCGGGGTTTGTCACTAACGCTATAGATTAGCATGTGGTCTCCAGCACAAAGCTGTAGATCAATACTGCTACTCAGAACGCAGCAGATGGCCCGGGACACAGAAAGAGAGAGAGCACAGAACAAGGGGATAAAATGTCCCATCACCCGACAGCTTTTTTTTCCCCTAATTTTTCAATATACCACTTGCGCTGACCTTCGCCGGGACGAACGTGCCCATCGTCTCTATTTTTGAAGAATTGCTTGTTACAGTTAGTGGAGTCGTTCAGGTGGTTATTATTCAAAAGGCATGATTAGGCCTAACTAATTGGGAATCAGAAACTCTTATAATCATGTTACGCAAATGTCATCTGTGGTTGAGCAACATGACTCCAGAGTGTAAATAAACAGGCTATTGATTATCTCAACAGTCAGCAAGCTAATCTGCCTTTGTGTCTGCAAGTAGCAACAAAATGACCAAACATTGACTTCCGTATCCAATGACTTCTTTCTGGGCAGACTTTACGAACTTGAACACCAGACGCCTCGCTGTAGCACGCCAACAAAATAAATAATTGGTTCACTCTGCTACAGTGATGTTGGTAAATAAAAGAGCATTGTCCAGATTAATTAAATTATTTGGAGAACAGTATTCACAATAACACAATTTTATTCACTTACAGCAAGAAATAGACAATGTATAAACAGATTCCGTTTGACAGTTTCTTGTTGGAGTTGTATGCAACTGATGCAAATTCCATTTTAAATGTTTTAGTTCTAATTTAGTGCATCCAACGAACCCCTTTTTTCATATGTGCCCTCTATTTTTTCCAGCTCAACACCTTTTTGTAAAAATAATAATAATATTAAAACAATCATATAATATGTAATATAATAGTCACATTTCTGTTTGTCCCCAAATTTCATTTTGTGGCAAAATACAACATTATGTGCGTACATCTATTTTCACAAAATGTGTTTATCATTTTCTGTTTGTCTGTCATATTTTTCTGTTCCAAAAAATTGGACGGAAATTTGATTTTGAAAATGAATGTTCATTTGTTTGTTCCGTTTATTAGTTAGCAGACAGTACTGTTTGCTTTTTATAGTGTTCTATCAAAACACAAAAAGGCAAAATATGACTTTTGTCAGGGAGAGTCAGACACCCATTGCTTGAAGGCAGCAGAAGCAAATTTGTTTCTTCCGCCTTTTTGTAACAACCTCGACCACTTCCTTCTCCGCCTCCTCTTCCTCCCACAACAGCTGCTCCTCCTCAGCTCTCGTCCTTGGGTCTTCCACAAGCCCCACGCCCACCTTACAGTTCCCCCCTGCATCGTATCTCCACCCTCTTTTCAGCTTTTGGCTTATATCTGCCTTTAACCTTCATGCTGTCGTCTTCTTCCTTGTCAATTTCAATACCATCCTTCCATTTCTCCTCACTTGCTCCACATCTTTATATTACTCTTCTTTTCTTTATGACCAAGTGGTTTTGGTCTGCAAAAGAGACAAAACTTTTGAAGAGGAAATAGACACGTTGTCCCTCAGCGGACCCCCTGCCTGTCCCTCTGACAGCTGATCAAAAGAAGAAAATGGGTCAGGCTTCTGTTCCTCTGCCCTTAATTACACAACAGTCTTTAAACAAAGCAACATCTGCCCAACTACCCACCCTGTGCCTCCTCCATCTTGTCTTTTTCTAAGTCCCTCATCATCCTTCTTATCACCCAAGCTCAGGGGTAATTTTTTAGGACAATTTCCAGGAAGATGCACTGAAAGAGCAACAAAAATTGGTGGAGATTATAGGTGGAGTTCACTTCCAAATAGAGTGCATCCAATTAGTGTATCTAGATTGTCATTTCAGAGATGTGTTTAGTTGTAAACGCGTAATTGTACAATTGAAGGGAGTACAAGCCATTCTTGAGCCACAACAGGTTATCATCGTACTGTATGTTATTTTCCACTGTTACCTTCTTTCATCTTGTTTTGAGCATCTGTTGAACTCTTTGGGTGATTCTTTGCACGCAAAGCTTCAGTTTGGGGGCCGTCTTAATCTTACAGGCCAGATGGATTGCTTCTCAAAAGAGTTTCATGAAAACAATTCTGGAATAGACAAAAGAAGCTGTCAAATAATTCATTAAAATAAATGATGATCAGACAAACGTTTTAACTTTTTCACTGTCTTGATCAGTTTTGTAAAAAAAAAAAAAAATGGTTTCGATAATAAGATGTATTTGCCCATTTGCATCGATTTAAAAGATATTTCTGCTATTTTTCGCTGATGGCTGGATAACTGAAGGGAAGTTGGGGCCAGAGGTCTTTTGCTCTCGTTTGTCCTTGGAAGTGTAATGAATTGTGCAGTAAACAGGCTACAGGCCATAATGCTCTTTCATTGCAGCTCCCACACTCATCCATCCGCCCCGAGACTGTCAATAACATCCCCATGCTCGCCATTTACACGCCAGCAGTTTGCACTTAACACTGCCAGTGTGTTAACTGCTCAAAACATCCGACTGAAAGTACTCACCTTTGTCCAGAAAATGAAACCTCCACTTTACAGATGGCGTGGCCTTGATTTCACCTATTTACAATTTCCTTTTTCTTTCTTGTTTTTCTTGTTTACAGTTGAAGAGCAAGAATGTTCACTTGCTTTGTTAAATTCATTTCAAGTTTTATTCCGCAGTGTAAAGTTCGTCTTTATGTAGTGCATTTATCAAATCAGTCAAATGTTTGTTTTAATTTAGCATCCACATTATTAACATTTATTAATTGAATTTGCCATATAATGCACACTAATTGGCTTAGGCCTGCACACTGAGAGAGAAGGGGCTATATCAAAACATCTGCCTTTGCAAAGACGTTTGGTTCGGACTGACACCGTCGATGTAATATTTATGTGGTGTAACTGTTGTAGTTAACAGTGTTGGTATTTTATTTTTGTGATGACTTAAAATAATTAACAAATGCCAAATACTATTACCAGCAGAGCATTGTTTGCCTTGCAAGACAGGTTTTTTGTACAGCCTTTGTTATTTGAATCATTTATTTCATTGTTTAGGTGTAATTTGTGTACTTATTTTTGCATATTGAAGGTTAGCTCAGATTAAAGCAACATATGGAAAATGATGGAAGATATGCGATGGAAGTAACCATAAAATATAAATATTTAAGATGTTGTTTGGAATGTGAATAACAAAATTCAATGCGACTAGTTTTACAGTTTTCATGTTTTTATTAAGGGTGAAGTTAGTTAGTTATCCCAACAAGAGCATGTGGTTCGCCCGCCCACTATGTTCTAAACCTTACACCGATTGGTTAAACGTCCGATCCGTCAAAAGTGGTGCCGCCCCATTCACGTGTTGTCTTCTTTCTACCCCTCCCTTCGTCAGCAGGTTGGGTTGAGCGGTCCACTAGGGGACCGTGGACAGCTCCCGTCTGAGGAGCAGAGCAACACAGGAGGAGGAGAGGGCTGGACATGGGGGAGCCACCGAACAGGCCCGTATGATCGAGAACAACAAAATTCGGATGTGCACTCACCGGGGAAGAAACACAAAGAGAGCAGAGTGGAGAGGCCACCGGAGGACGGGGAAACAAGCGCGGAAGTGAAGGGAAAGGGGGGATACGGCTACTGACCCATCCCGGCACATCAGGGGGGAGAAGAGGCGAGGAGAGAGGAAGGAGAAGAAGGAGAAATATTTCCGCTCGACCTGATGGACTGACGACAGATGAATGAAGACTGCCTACACTAACGCCTATCGATGCCTGGCCAAGGACCTGGACGCTTACGCCATGAATACGGACATGACAATGGACGGCATCGGCAGCCTGCACGGCGGGGTGGCGGTGAGCTCTGTGGCCCCTGACGTGGAGCTGATGAGCGGCCACAGCCCTCACCACGGCCGCGGGAGCTCTTCGGGGGCGGTGGGGGGCCACGGGGCGGCGGCAGCGGCTGCCCTGCGGATACACCAGGACCTGGCTGCCGCTGCCGCGTCATCGCGCTCGGCCATGGTGTCCGGCATGGCCAGCATCCTGGACGGTAGTGGGGAGTACCGTCCGGATCTGTCCCTGCCGCTGCACCACGCCATGAGCGTCCCCTGCGACACGTCCTCTCCCGGCATGGGGATGAGCGGCACTTACACCACCCTCACCCCGCTGCAGCCGCTCCCCCCCATTTCCACCGTGTCCGACAAGTTCCATCACCACCACCACCATCACCAGCGGCTTTCCGGCAATGTCAGCGGGAGCTTCACTCTGATGCGGGACGAGCGTGGGCTGCCGGGCATGAACAACATTTACAACCCCTACCACAAGGATCCCATGTCCGGGATGGGTCAGAGCCTATCCCCGGTGCTCGGCAATGGCCTGGGCTCCCTCCACAACACCCAGCAGGGTCTCCACAACTACGGCGCCACCATGCACGGAGGTCACGACAAGATGCTCAACTTCGACCCCACCATGCTCACCAGAGGGGACCACCACCAGCACCGAGGCCTCGGTGGCCCGGCGGGCGGGATGATGCCGCACCTGAACGGCATGCACCACCCAGGACATCCTGTGTCGTCAACGGGACAGCCCCCCCACCCCCACCTCCATTCTCCATCTCACGGGCCCGTGTTAGCTTCCACCAGGGAAAGGCCGCCCTCCTCCTCTGGGACGCCGGGGGGGAACAGTTCGGGGCAGCTCGAGGAAATCAACACCAAGGAAGTGGCACAGAGGATCACAGCCGAGCTGAAACGGTACAGCATTCCTCAGGCCATCTTCGCCCAGAGGGTCCTGTGCCGTTCCCAGGGGACGCTCTCGGACCTGCTGAGGAACCCCAAACCCTGGAGTAAACTAAAGTCGGGCCGGGAGACCTTTAGGCGCATGTGGAAGTGGCTGCAGGAGCCCGAGTTTCAGAGGATGTCGGCTCTCAGACTGGCAGGTAACTCATTTTCTGAATTTGAATTGCTCTTTATTGTGTTATAACTAAACAAAATGTAAATCCACGTCCCTTTTTTTCTCACTTACCACCAAATGCTTTGGCTGCGTTTATTTTAAAATATTGACCCCCCCACCCCCTTCCCTCCTTAGAGGCAGAAAAAGAAGAAACGATAAAGTGAAACTCATTTTATTTAGTTAAACTCAGATAGCGTTATGTTTACCATTATTGATCAACAAAAAGGCGATCGATGGGGAATGACCAGGTCAGAGGATTTCCCTCCAAACACGCCGTGCCTCTTACTATATGTCCCCACACAGGAGAAATGCTCATACAAAATTCCACACAACTGTCATTGCTTATTATTAAAAAATAAATAGTCATTCTTCATTTAATGGAGTTCCCACTTTTTGTGAGACCGAGAGAGAGAGAGAGAGAGAGAGAGAGAGAGAGAGAAATGGGTAGATAGATAAAGAGCTATTTAGTTATTTAAAGAAATTCAGCTTGCTTGAGGGGCTTAGGAGGTTGTGACAGAAAGGTTGACACTTCAGTGGGTCTGGGGCCCCCTCTAGTGAGGAACCTGGTTTGTGTTCCACAACAATTCCCTATTGTCTGAAGGGAACACAGCCACAGCAGCAGGGGCCTTACAAAAGGTTGAGGTGTGTGTTTGTGTTGGGCGCTTAAAAAGATGATAGTAGGGGTAAATTGCCCCAAAAGGAGGTTTGAGTGATACAGCTGAGGTTTAGTTGCTGTGCAAGCAGTTTTCTTGTTCATTCACTTTGGGGCAAGATTCATTTCAGCAAAAAGGCATATTTGATTTTGTAGTTAAAAAATAGTGCAGGGTTATTGATTACAATTAAGAAACATAAATGAGTATTATTTTTGCATCTAATGGTAAGTCGCCTCTACGTTCGTACAGTAGCCCAACTAATGTTTTACATTGAAAAATGATTAAACTCATTAATTAAAAGCAAAATCAAACAAAGGGAAATGTTGATTCAGATCTAAATATTTAAAGGATAGTTATTGGGTACTGTGTACAAAAAATAAAATAAGAAAGCACAAAATGCATTTGTTAATAAAGCTGATTAGGAAAAACGTTTGTCCATAAATATCCTAAAATTGAAATAGTATTTGTGGAGTATAGAGTTATTTTAGGTAAAAAATAAAAAAAGTGTTGTTTAAAAAAAATCCCTGCATATGGTAGATTCATCCCAACTGTTTAAACAAGGTTTGTTGTAAAATTAAAAACAATGGGAAATTGATTTATTTTGGATTGAGTTGTATATAATTGAGAATTATTCTGTGAACATATAACATTGATTCAATTTTAATTTAGATTTATGTGTATTCCAATTATTTTTATTGTAGTTATTGGTTGTTTGCTTAAATGGACTGATTACATTGTGTTCTGCCAATAAGTAACTTTGTTCTTTAAGGATTTTGATCAATCAAGTTTTTTGAAGATTTGTGGCTTGTGTTACAGCAAAATAAAATTACATTGTGAATTATCAAAGTCTATTTCATGTATAATCTTGTAGAATACACATTTTATTTTGATAATACTAACCAAAGTTTCAAAATACTTGTTTTTCAGCTTTTGATCATGAATGATGTGTTCTACTTTTGTCTTTTAATTTTTAACTTTTTGTCTGTTTTAAAGTTAAAGAAAAAGAATCAATCGATGTAATTTTGGCAGAACAGTTTTGTGCCTATTTGCTTGTTAAGAGGGATCAATGCAAACATTTGGAGATAAATATATGGAAATCTGTCCAAAAACAAGCAACAAAGGGCACTGAGGAGTGAGGACCAGTCTATGCTTGTTTGCCCCCGTTTCAAAGGTGCATATAAGCAGTTTGTGCTCAAGCTCTGACAGATGAGATTATCTCTGCACAATTGCACCATTCTTTGATTCCTTGATTTCTGTCTATCGACCCCGTGGCAGGGGTTGTTTGGTTTTGACGGCTGTTGTTTGATTATATAGATTAACAGGAAATGCCTTGAGTGAAGGAGGGGGTTGGGGTGAGGTGCTTTCATGCTATTTGTGTTGTAAAATGGCAGCACACATACACACTCAACAGCAACCCACTCCTGCTGTCTTGCAGAGCTTCCTTTACTTTCACCGTCTGACTTAAGTTCAACATCTACAGTTCGCTCTCCAAATCTTGATTTATTATCATTAGATGTCATTATAAATACCAAACAGTAATTGTGTCACCTTATGTTGATTGTCATAGTCGTGGTCAGTATATATATATATATATATATATATATATATATATATATATATATATATATATATATATATATATATATATATATATATATATATATATATATATATATATATATATATATATATATATATATATATATATATATACACTATTATTGTACAGTATTTTTGCTCAGAAGAAAAGGGGCATTTTCGCCACTGTGGGAGTGAGCACAGCTGACTTACTTAGTTGGCCGCCGTGTTCTGACCCCACACACACACACTCACACACAACATACTAGCGCATTAGCCAAGGAGGATCCCATTATATTTTGGTTTACCGCTGTAGTAAGTGCAGATATGGGAAATTATTTGTATTACTTGAATCCAATCTACTTTATACATGAAATGGGAGAGAACTGTCCACCTTTCCAAACTATAATAGCCCTGGTTATCAGTTTATTATGACTCTGGAGGTAGCCTGCCAACAAACATGACTCTCCAGTTTTTTTTCCTCTTTTGTTTGGTCTGTGCTCTACTGCCTTACACTGTAGGTACTTCATATTGTCATCACAGCCATGATAAATGCTTTTAGAAAAGTACTGCACTTGCTTTGGATGGACTACACAAACATCTGCAACAAGCAGTCTCGTCCAGTTTTGAGATTTTCCAAAGACTGAAGTCATTTTTCTCAGCTCTTGACTGTCACTGTCGACTATTAACTGTGTTGATGCATACATTTGGTGGGCTCATAACCGTGTCAAGCCTAACCCATCACTTATAAAAGTTGTGAAATTTAGAATTACTTTCTACAAAAACGCTCATGAAGGAGATTCCTTGACTTGGAAAACGCTCAAATGAAATGTGTCCTGAGTGTTGTCTCCTTTCCTCCTCCTACTTTTTTTGGAATCTGTTTCTCTCTCTCTCTCTCTCTCTCATTCTCTCTTTTGGGGGGAGGTATTATGTGATTGTCAGGGGAATTGAACACAAGAGCAGAGGCAGCAGCAGCCCGATGAATTATTGATGGGAATCTCGGCGTGACCCTCCTCGGTCTGCTCACTTCACTTCTTCTTCACCTCACAGCCGGGTTAACCAGGCAAAATGGAGGGAGGGAATAAAAAAGGGGGGAGGGAGAGTGGATCCCATTGTTTGGTTGGAGGATGCTGCCCGTGACTCCAAGTGAATTATGGATGAAAAGAAAACGATCCGCAAATCAGTGTTAGAATAGGCGAGCTCATATTTCAACAGTTCCATCAGTACTACAGTAATGCATTTTGTGACATTTTTTGCTTGTAATTAACGATAGCTTTAACATCCTGCCTTTGGCTATTTTAAATTAGACAGCTTTGGGGGAGGGGGGGTTGAGTAATGAAGGAAAATGGATCACATAACTAATACCGACATAGGATGAACTCACAGTGTGAAGTGGAAATGGAACCGTTAGGTGACTGGAAAAACTTGGCCCAATATTTTCATTGCGACATTTTAAATATGTGTTAAGAACTATAAGTTCAACAGTTTGGGTCGAGTTGCACTGAAAACCCAACTGATTAGACGGTACACAGTTTCCATTTTACGTGTCCAGCTACAAGCAGACTTTGCATTATTAATGAGCTGGACTCTGCTTTATGGCATGCCAATTACCAGCAGTTACTCTCCTTGTTTTTTGTGTGTATTACAGTTGCAGATTATGGGAATAGAGATTGCCTCTGTTTTCAGGTTCTCGTCTTTGGACCTCCTGCATATTCACCGTCAGCTATTGATCCATAAAAATAGATTTTAGACTGCTGGGAGGAGGCGTTGGAGCTTTGTAGTGTGTCAGTTTGAGGAGATTTGACAGAAAATGTTGCAATTTTGTCTTCTTGTTTACTCACCACCGGCATAACATGATGCAACATTTAAATGGAAGAAGAACGTCAATATTTACATGCAAATGTAATGTCACGGTTAGTATTTAGGGTTATATTGTGTGATTTATTATGATTGTTTTTTGTAACCAACATGGAATTAAGGTGACGAAGATTGATGCCTTCTTGACAGTTGTTACCATTCTTTTGAGAAGTGCCTTTCATCACCTCCACCAGGTTATTAGTAACTGCAGCTCCTCTCAATCTGCTGGATAAAGCAAAGGCAGCTGCGGTGTTTGCTGGATGCACAGTTTGATTGGCACCCGACCTGTGATGACAGCCTTGACTGCTTTTTTTTTTTTTGATAGCCTCGGGATAAAAGACAGGTTTTAGTCTGTCCAGCGGGGTACTGACTTTAGAAAACGACAGTCAATCAAACTGTGGGATGTAGCCCAAGAGATTGCTGTGCTGCTCCACATAAAGTGAGAGACCTGTTGTCGCCCCACATCAGCAAGTGGCCTTTGAAGGTCTTTGCTTTGTGCTTCTTGTTGGTTTCTCACCTTTTGAGTAAACGGGAAAGAGAACCGCTGTTATTTCTAGCTGCTCTGGTCACGTTTTCTTTTCTCGTTTTTACTAGCGGGTGTAAACACAAGCATGAAAATAATACAGCAACTTATCAATATCTTAAAAGTGTAAACATCAGCCTTGCTTATTCTTACTCTTTGCAACTTTTCACACTTGGAATTTTATAGCGTTGTGTAGTGAATTATTTCATTCTGTCCATCCACAGCAATTATGGCACAATGTGGTACAAGTGTTGTCCGGCTCAATTAGCTGTCCGAGTTCAGAAGAGAAAATGGTCCTGTCTCAGCTTTATTAAGGCGGTCAAATCAAACGTGACATCTGTACGCTGAGCTCATCGAGGCTGAGCACTTGTTGAGAAAAAGAAAGAGGGACATGAACGCAATTCTCAACCAGAAGTAGAAATCTTTTTTTTTTTTTAATAATCGTTTGTTGGCATGGTTGGGTGGGTTTGGTGTGAAAGAACCTGAGCCCTGATTTTAACTGCACCAAGCACTTTTTGAATGAGCAAAATGTCTTTCTGCTCATGAATAACACTCACAATTAAAATGAGTCTTCACATAGGTTGATGTAATTTTAAAATCGAGGTATTTGATTTTTTGTCTTCATTTTTTTTTTTCATGTTTGTCCCAAGCACTATTCAGAAAGTGACAAATGAAAATTGTGAATAAATGCACGAATTAAACAAAAATCTACTGCAGGATCAAAAGTTGTTCATTTAAATTTTACTTGGAACCACTGACGAAGCTTGAATTTTTTTTCCTTGCAGAGAGCAATTGAGAGGCTAAGGATAGCTCAGTGGGTCCGCAAATTATCTTCTTTTTTTTTAACAAAAATCCCTCATAAAAGGCTGATAAAGATTAATTCTATGTTCCTTCGGACATAGGTGGAAACATGGAGAAAAAAAATCCTGAACAACAAAATTGAAAAATACCCAAAAGTAAATTATCACGTCTATCCTGGTGGGTTGAAGCATATTTTGTCCGCCACTACATGAGACTCATTTGAAGAAAACTGTCATTTACTTAATTTTGAACCATGGCGTCAGTAACGTGTGCGCTTATTGTCTTATTTAGCTACTGGGCTGATGGACGTTTGGACATGATTTGATGAAATTCAGTGTCTCAAACAGTGTCTACTGTGACTCTTGATGATGTAGCAACACAAACAAACAAACAAAAAAAAAAACTAGAAGACTTTGGACATCACTCACCAACCAACCTTCATTTTCCACTTTGTGTTGTCAATCAGAATGTTCCGTCTCACCAACTGCCAACTCCCTAGGGTTCATTAGTATTGGTGTCATGGCGTGGCTGAAATAACTCTGTCTGCAGGTGTAATGAATAAAGACAGGCCGCACGGAGCCGTCACTCTCTAGACAGGCTTTATGGTGAAAGACAAACAGCACTGAGAGAAATCAAAGGACAAATGAAAGGCCTTTTGGTATTCGACCTTGCGTTGGACGAAATTGTGCAATAATAGATTAAAATTGATAATTTTGATTTAATAGTATAATGGTACAAAATAATCTACCTGCAAAACAGTGTTTAGTTCCATGAGTGTAGAAAAGTGTGACTTTTATATGTTCTATATATTTAAAAAAAAAATGAGTTAGGCTAATGGAAGAGGTGCGATGAATAATCGTTTAATCGACAACTAATCAGTGAATAAATTCATCATTAATAATTTTTAATAATCAATTATCTGTTTGGATACTTTTTTTCATATGAAATTGTCTAAACCGTAGATGTCAAACCCAAGTCTCGGGGCCAGATACGGCCTGCCGCATCATTTTATGTGGCCCGTGAAGACAAATTGTGCATCAACTTCATGTGCCGATACTTAAAAATTGAGTTCACTTTTAAAAAATAGAGTTATTGCTAGCAATTTTTATTTCCATTCATTTTTTAAAATATTTTAACCGTTTTGGCCCTCTGAAGAAAACTATGACTATGATGCGGCCCACGCCAAAATTTAGTTTGACACCCCTGGTCTAAACCCTTCAAAATTGCATCTTGTCAATGGTTATTGTTACCAAATCGCCGTAATCATCCATGAAAATTTCTTTCGAATCATCATTGCATTTACTTAAGAAAGCATTGATCAGCATTTTTGCCTATTTTCTAACATGTTACAAACCAAAACAACGAGTAGAACATAGATGAATCATACAGTCAGTGTCATTGTGAAATACTTTAGTTTTGTTTGATAGTTCTTGTATGTGTGTTGCTTTGGTTGCCTGCAAATGTGCTGTTGTCTGTAGTGGATCAATGCTCAGCTGATGCTCTGATACTGACACCAAACAGCAACATTTGTTGCCTCTGCTTTGCTTTATTTAGATATTCTGTGTGTGTGTGTGTGACTGTGTGTTTCTGCAGTGTGTGTGTGTTTGTTGGTGAAGCAGCAGTTTGGGTTTGGCCCGTGTGTTAGGGTTGGCGTATGTGGATCGATGGCAGTAATCCAGAGCAGATTAAAAGAGCATTAATACTGGCAACGATAACGTAAACGGTACGGACCGAGTTCTCCATTGATCCGTAGGAACCTGATCTAGACTGGTTCCTGGAAGAGAACGGGAGGCAGCGAGTGGGGGAGGGAGAGCTGACTGACCGTATGAGAGAGAGTTTTATGTTTTTGCCACTGAAATAGAAGGGAAATAAGGACAATAAATGGGAAACAGCATATTTTATTGCACACAGCAACCTTCGTAAACATTCAGTGCGTCGCCTGTATTTTGCCATTCTGAATTAATCCTGCAGCAAGTGCAGACTTTAAAACAAAGTCCATGCATGGAACTTGCATAATTGTGGAGATGTTTATACTCTCAGAGTGTGTTTATGTCATGGGAGTTGATGCAACTCAGCTAATATTGATAACGGCCAATGTCTGATTCAGCAGCATGTATGTTGAAGTTCACTGTTATCAAGCATGATTCACTGGTCATTTGCTCAGTGCGTGGTAAGAGAGTTATTTTTTTTTTACATTTACGTAATTTAATGATATTGTCTAGTAGACAAATACTGTATAGTTCATAGTGGGGGGTTTTTGCCATTAACAATAATTATCATATAAAATACTGAATTATAACTTAATCCCCTATTTTCAACAATTTTGAAATAGAGAAAATATAGTATTATCTCCCCTCCAGAAAGTGTTTCTTCAGATGACCTGAGGCTTATCATTGGCTCTGCTTGTGCTGATAAGTCAGAAGCAAACCTGAACATGAAGAAAACTGATGGTCAGACCCACCCCCACCCTTTTCTTCAAATTTTGTGGTAAAAGCATTAAAAGGAGCTCTCGTTTTGATGTGCATTAGACTTATGAGATTGGCTGGAATCCACTTCTATTTGATTGTGCCACGTAACTGGATTCATTTAGTTGATACTGTCTCTTATTGGATTAGGTTTTAGATTAGATGGATAGGATCCAATTGTAGATATTACAGCCTTTATTAGTGACAGTTTACCGGGAGGGAGTAGCTAGAAATGTGTGTGCATCCATTCACTATCTGGCCATCGAGAACTTCCATTTATCATCCTCGCTCATTGGCTATCCATTCTGAACCATTCTTCCAAATGATCTACATCCGCTCATTATCTATACCCAATCCTTGTGCCAACCACTGCACCCCATAATATACTTCCACTTTCACTCCACGAAATCATAAATACAATTTTGTTGCAACTGTTTTGCTGTCTAGGCTAATTTGCATATTACAGACAGAAATCTGATTAATTTATATGACCTGGCAATGGTTAAAATAGAGACAAAGAGCTGAGCAGTTTTCCAGGATTTCGCTTCATAGCTCCACAACCGCTGGATCAATCATCAATAACAATCCAATCTATTGATCGCAGAATATTATCTTTCTACCTGTGTTTGCTCTATGCCGTGTGCTGTGTGCTTTGAGACAGACCACCGATGGCTTCGGGACACCAAAAACAAAGCTGATAAGAACGAGTACAGAGAAGCCGGTTAACTCATCATCTATTAGTCTAGTGTGTGTATGTGTGGTGTGTGCGTGTGACTAAACAGTGGCTGCCTTTGACTCATCCTCACTGTCAACATTTAGCAAGTCAAGGTTAGTGAATGTTTTCCCTGAAGCCTTTATATCTCTCCAATGATACTTGCTTGGAAATTCAAACTTTTTTTTGCAATTTGGAGGCTAGTTCCTCATTCTGGTGAGATTGTGTCATGTGTGGACGGACGGACGGACGGACGGATGGATGGATGGATGGATGAAAACGAATAGATGGATGAAAATGAAGTACGTTTTTCAGTGGTCCAATGACAAGACTGGTACCAAAAAATTGGAAACTAACAGAGGCAGAGATCATCCATCCATCCATCCATCCATCCATCCATCCATCCATCCATCCATCCATCCATCCATCCATCCATCCATCCATCCATCCATCCATCCATCCATCCATCTATCCATCCATCTATCCATCCATCCATCCATCCATCCATCCAACCTTTGTCTGATGGAATCACCATATACATGGTGGACTGATAATAGTCTACTTTTTTGAGCGGTCACACAACTATTTGGCGACTATATCCTTTGTTGCCTCCCCGATCAAACAGCTCCAAAACACAATTGAATCTTATGTTCCCAATCACAAATACCTACCAACCTACACACTCAGAGCACATTTACACCATTAATTGTATGCTCCTATTGATCTCCAATCAGTTGCACTAATGATTAAGTGCTTCAGCCGCTAAGTGTATTGAATAGCTCTGATGTAATTCCATATTTTTCTTTACGTTAAAAACGTCTTCAAGGAACGGGTGATTACACTTTTAGTGCTCCTGTGGGTATTTCCACCAGTATGTTTGTGGAATTGATCTCAAACAAGTTTGTGTGTGTTTACATTAACAGAGACAGTGTGGCTCATTGATTTAATTAATAGTCATAGAGTACAACTTTTGCCACTGCTTGTACTACAGGCAGCAAAACTAGTGTGACATCACAGCCACGACTGAACTTAACGAAGAAGAAATTGTTGCAATATCAAGGCCTAGATTCAATCCTGTTATGATACTTACTATATTTGGGGAGTTTTCCTTTTGAAAATAGCCAGAGATGCAATGTACTGTCGAGACAGAGGGAGAGCATTTCCGGTGGGAAGAGGAAATGATCACAGTACATTAAGCACAACCACACACACATATACCGGGATATTATGTAGTGCTGATTGCTAAGTGCTAAAATATTGCACGCCTTAACATAAATCTATTATGTAGTGCATGTGTGTGTGTGTGTGTATGTGTGTGCGTGTGTGCATGTGTGCGTGTGTGCGTGTGTGTCTGACGACAATAAAAAAATCATTGTGAGTGTCTTGTCCACATACATACATGAAATTTGACCTCTGCATTTGACCTGTCACACTAGTGGGCATAGCAAACACACTGTCAGCGGCACACACTGGGGGCAGGGAGCTACTGAAGCAAGCGCCCGGTGAGCAGTACAGGGTGTCAGTGTCTTGCTCAAGGACACCACAGTGTGTGTGGGGCGATGTTTGGGGTGAATGGTCTTGAACTGAGGTCCACAGAGCGGTATTTGACAATCCGAACCACTTGGCAACGGCTGACTATGGACAGGATACATATGATGTATAGTAAGGCTTTTTTTTAAAGGTGACCATGTATCATATCGTGATCATAAGCAGAAATCGATCACACGCTGCCCGCTCAACATAGAGTACAACTACAACTTGAGATAAGGCTTAAAAAAAATTACCATGTATGGTAGGTATTTTTAATAACTAATTGATCATGCCTTTTTTTGAATGAAAATAATGACCATGAATAGTAATACCTTTTTAAAAAAATGACCATGTTTAGTAATGACCACGTATCATAAGGCTTTTTGGAATAAAAAAAGACAATGTACATTCAGGCTTTTTGTTAATAAAAAAAAAAATTATACATATGTATAGTAAGGCTTTTTTATATTAAAGAATTTCTGTGTATAATAAGGCTTTTTTTAAAAAAATAAGAATGACAATGTCTGGTAAGGTTTTTTAATAAAGAAAATGAAAAAATATAGTAAGGCAATTTCTTTTTAAATTAACTTATTTATTTCTTTATTTATTTAAGGCGTTTTGGTGGAGCACTGGTTAGCACGTCCACCTTACAGTCAGGGGGGGGGTTCAATTCCACCTCCGACCCTCACTGTGTGTAGTTTGCATGTTCTCCCTGTGCCCACGTGGGTTTTCTAAAGGCACTCCGGTTTCCTCCCACATCCCAAAAACATGCTTGATAGGCTGATTGAGCACTCCAAATTGCCCCTAGGTGTGAGTGTGAATGCGGATGGTTGTTCGTCTCTGTGTGCCCTGCGAACGGCTGGCAACCGGTTCAGGGTGTCCCCCGCCTACTGTCCGATGACGGCTACAGCACGCCCGTGACCCCCGTGGGGACAAAGTGGTACAGAAAATGGATGACTGTATTTATTTATTTATTCCTTTATGTATTTATTTATGATTAAATGGCTTAAAAATGACCATATTTTTTTATGATATTGAAAGATATAGTAGTTAGCTATGTTGACTGCTAATATTTGGAAGACCTAATTTCAGTTGTGACAAGTTGCTGACAAAAGATTGAACAGAACAATCATTCAGTTCCGCTGGCTCCTGATTGAGTGTTTTGATGTGCCAAAATGTGGCGCCACACTCCAGCAGCGAAATGTATGTTGAAGGACGACTTTACTACTTACCCTGCACTTACATGCCCTCAGTGTAATGGATACCAGGCTTAAGTGGTAATGGTGCAATAAAAAAAAAAATGATACAGAGTGCCAGAGAAGGCACGGCGTGGTGAAAGGGAAAAAAAGGGATGAAGCAAGTCAGAATGATAGGAGGGGCAGGAAGATGAGCGAGAGGCAGTCGAGAGTGATGCAAGCAGGCCAAAATAAGTAAAATGAAGAAGGTGGTGAAGGAGGGTGGATGAAAGATGATGGTGCAGAGAGCTAATGGAGAGAAAAGAGTGATGATGAAAGCAATAGTGAAGGGGCCTAAAAGATCGAAGATGAAGCAAAAAAAATATTTTCATTCCCTTAGCACCACAAGTGTCAACTGGAGTGAATTGTAAATGTCTTCAAGTATTGACTTTTTTTGAAATAACTGCATTTTTTTTGCTAGTTTTCTGTTGCTAACACAATTCATGAGACAACAATGTTTTTTTTTACCGTGTCTGCATTATCCAATAAGTGAGTGCATTTTTCATGTTACGTCTAAAATACCAAAGATACTTTTATCAGATGCTGTCAGATCATTGTTTGGTTCTCTACTTTGATTTTTGTTTCACAGTATTTGGAGTAAGACACTTAGAAACACATAATAGATTACTTGGATAAAAATAGATTACGAACTAGATAACTATGACAATTTATTAGTTGCCATACCCTTATATGTAATTAATGGAACACTAAGCAAACTGTATCCAAAGGCTGTCTGTGACTGTTTACGGGTGAAACGAGAATAAAGTCTGAATCCACATCATGTGAACTTTCAACTCTCATCCAAGTATGATGTCAGTTCATCAGTGCTATCTTTTGTGCCAAGTCTATAGGTTTGTTGAGTCTTGGAGTCACATGGGGGGGAAATACAATTATTTGACAAATGGCCTCAGAAGAGAGAACAACTTAACAAATTGCTGTGTTAAAAGGATCCGAGTCCTCCTACTTTAATGTAGATTGTTCTTTGAGGAAGGAAGAATTGACTTCTACTCTGGACTGAATAATACCGACATAACAAAATTGATTGCAGTATCTTCTGATCAATGACGTTACTACAATCATCATGTATTACTATGATCAAAACCAAGAAGGTAAACTAACCAAGTGGTCTTCCATATTTTCTGCTCATACTGTCTGTGTTTATAGACGTCCTTAGCGACACGGCAGAGATCTGATGAAAGACAGCGCAACCATGCCTTATTGATCCCATTGATCCCGTCTCACCTTTAAAGAATACATCCCTCCTCCCCTTTACACTCACCAACCGCTTTATTCTCAATATTACCCCGTGCTCCCAGACCGGTAAACGCATTTTGAATAATATAATTGCGCATTTGATCCTCACTGTAACCCCGATCAGACGGTGAAAAAAAACCAAAAAACTGATTGAATCGCTCATACAGTATGTGCTGCTTGTTCATTGATGGCAGCGGTTGTGTTTGTTTGTGTGTGTGTGTCTGAGTGATCTCTTCTTACAATTGACACTTGGCATTTTTTTCATACATTGTGTGATTTAAAAACTGCCCCTCTCGATTGGAATAAAATATTGACTCTTACATTCTTCATGTCTTGTGTTATTTCCCATTGATCGGTTGTAGCGTGCAAGCGGAAGGAGCAAGACACAGCAAAGGAGCGCAACAACACACCAAAGAAATCCCGGCTGGTCTTCACCGACCTGCAGAGGCGAACGCTGCTGGCCATCTTCAAAGAAAACAAGCGACCTTCCAAAGAGATGCAGCTCACCATCTCGCAGCAACTGGGCCTCGAACTCACCACCGTCAGCAATTTCTTCATGAACGCCCGCCGTCGGAGTCTGGACAAATGGACAGATGACGGAGCTAGTCCCGGCGCCCAATCTTCAGCGTCCAGCACTTGTACCAAAGCGTGACAATAGGTGGCTGGGTAGATGACGGGGTGGGGTTGGGGTGGGGTGGGTTGAGGTAGCGGGATTGCAAGGTTGAGGGCACGGGTCGAGGTTTGGCCCGATCCAAGCAAGGAGCGGAAACCAAAAGTTTTACTTTTTCTTTTGTTTGTCTGTTTGTGTTTGTCAAAGGTGACAAACTGAGAGAGGGGCTGCTCACTGTGACGACTTGTAGCCAAACCGCCTTTTCCAAAATCCATTACAAATCCATTCAGAAGCTGAAGGGTAGAAGCTTTGCCAGAGAACAAAATGATCAAAAACATAAACCATAAAAAAAAAAGGGAAAAAGCTTCACTGCTGGTGTCTCATTTAGAACAAGAAACTGACACACTAGCCCAAATACCAAAGACGAGAGGACAATATATTGTTTTCTATTATGCAATATAAGCTAGGAACCAACCAATGGACTAACCAATGAAAGCTTTATGACTACAGAATGTGCAAAGAATAAATGGACATTTCATCAGATGTCCAAAACCTAGGTTACTTATTATACCAAACCAAAGAGCATGGAATCGTTTCTCTCCAATGAAAACATCAGACTTGCTTATGATTTTTTTTTGGACAAAGTAACAGTTCACATTTAAGTTCAGTTACAGTAACAGAAAGTAATTTCCCTTCCAATAAGAGCGTTCAACATAGGCTACAATTATTACTTCACAAGCATCACTTTAAGCTTCAATCTTACCATAGACAAAATTACACAATTGAACAATTCTTCACGTGAGGAAATGGCTTACAACGGAAGCACAAAGACACTATCGACCTTTCTCACCGTCTGAGCCATGTAGAACTGCAAGTTTTCCTCAAATTCAGTATAGTGAATATGTACAACGTATGTGAGCACAATGTTGAAGCACATTTTTTTGTTTTGCAATAGAACTGGGGCTCTCTCTGCCAAGCTGAGTGGTTTTTCGCATCTTAGAAAACTCAGGATGCCATTTTTCTAAACAGTGGCTGAAATCCACTCTGCGTTTGAGTCATCACACGCTGTAATGTATAAATGTACATTCATACATTCACACAACTTTTAGTCATTTCCAAAATGCGTTGCCTAAATTTACAATCTGACAGAAACATGGTCAAGCTTAATCGGTTGAGCTAAAACTCGCTTTGTGAAAGTGGATCGTACAGTTTTTACAATTTCCTGTTCAAAGCCTGCCATTTTACTCCAATTATGTATTTGGATATTTGTTGTAGACATTAGAACAGTTTTTATAATATGTTTGTTGAAAACCGTATTACACGTTTGGTGGTCCTCAAATCATTTTCTGCCAGCCCAGTAAAAATGTATCTTTGACGTCAATAGCCGTCACTGGCAGCGAATGACTTAATGATCAGTGATATCAAAGATTTCAACACTAGTTCTTCCTTTTTGGTTTAAATCTTACTAGACATTTTAGGATTGCCATCAAACCATTGTAAAGACTAACAGTTGAGTAGACCATTTGATCATGTGGGGAACGGACTGCCCAGGCGAATCAGGGCCTTTGTAATAGTTAAAGAGGACAATCTAAAGACGATGTCTGGAAAGTCCGTCTCCTGCAGTGGATCATTGGCTTCGTAAGCAAGAGGACATATAGCGCTTCGGACAAATCAGTTTGATAAAAACTCCATCGTCAGATATCAACTTTTGTTTGCAGCTTAGGCTTTATTTGATGTCCAGAAGAAAGTGACCCAGCACGTATTGTTACCAATACACTGTATGCGCCTATACGATCACTCTGTATAGCCTTTCCCATATGATGTAAATACTTAAGCCCCCACAAAACACCTCGACCGCCATCACCTCCTACTGCATCTGGCAGCCTTTATGATCCATAATCACCTCATCAATCATCTCTTACGTGAGCTATCAAACCAAAAAATAGCAACCAAACCAAAGCAAAGGCACCAGTCAGCAGCCCCTGCTCCTTTAGAAACCCCAGGCTGAGTCCAAGCCTGGTTAGAAGCAAGCCAAAGGCTTGCAATTGAAAAAAAAAAAAAAAATGGACACTGAGACTTTTTCTATTTATTGACAAATCGAAACCAAAGAAAACCCTTTTTCTGCACCTAGCTGTTCCAACAAACGGACTGAAGATGGAAGAGTATTACTACCAAAAACAAACAAAAAATATTTCAGAAAAAAAAAATAAAAAAAGAGTGGATTCAGCGATGTCAAGGATAGAGGACGACGCTGTGAGGAGGAGGGCAGGGAAATGGATGACATCACAGGAGAGGAGAAATAGCTTTGTTCTGGCTGATGTTGAGTCAGGCCGGAGTCAAGTATGGGACTGAAAAAGGGAAAACCACACAGGAAGGAGGGAGGAAGAAAGCGAAGGATGGCGTCATCAACGTTCTTCTCTCCGACCTGCAAATGTCCGAACATTAATGTGTCTCTCGCGGTTGAAGAGTGTCTTTAACGTGTGCCTATGCAGTTTTTCAAAGTAAAAATGGTTAAACGAACAACAGAAACCTCAGCTAACAAACCAAAGATCCACTGTTAAAGCCAGAAGCAGTTCTCCTCCTCTTGTAAAAGCCCAACTTTGGCTAAGCAACGTGTGTGCACCACTCACTTGATGTACTTTGAGTTCTCTCCCCAGCAATGTAGTACTTTTCAACAAGGCCTACATTGTTGCCGTTCGTTTACATTATTGCCAGTCAAGTTTGCTTATCCCTGGTAACTAGCTTGCCAGCAAGTATTTATTCATTTCAATTCCCATCCAAACATGCATGCAATTTTAAATAGCAGTAGCTTCAGCAAGCTAATTTGAATAAGTATACGATAAGAAAGAATCGTCTCATTTAGCCTTAGCCGTTAGCTTCTGCGCGAGGCAAGTCTACCTCCAAGTTTCCTGAGGCTTTCAGTGCTGGGAATCTTTATTGATTCCAGCCATTCAATCAATTACCATTTTAAAGTGAAAAAAAACAATAGCTAGCACCAGTTGTGAGCTAACTACAATGCTTCCATCATCTATGTTTTGCTTCCCCCCAGTCCAACATGAAACTCGTGTTTCTGCTGACTGAATTGCTGAGCTTCCTAAAGCAAGAAGAGTGACAAAAATGCTTTGTGAGATGTACAATTCATACCAAAGACTTTTTGCTGCACTATAGCACACTGACATACTCGGATGTATCTAATTTAACTGGATTCCACCAAAGAAATTGCGCAAAAGTCAGATTTCTTTGTTGATTAGCTTGCACAAAAGCCCACCTCACTGTTTTGGAGAGGGAACCATGTAGCTTGGAAGAGCCACATTAGCGTGCTCTTTAAGAGGAGGGGAATTCTGCTGCTGCTCCATAATGTACAACAACAATAAACAAAAGCAACCAAAATGACATAAAACACACTGAGAGAAACTGCTCAAATATCGGTCAAATAGCTTTATCCTTCATTTTCTCTCTTTCTGTATGTAAAGCTTCTAGTCCAAAGAGATGCCTCCACCCACTGAGCCCTCCACTCGTGTTGACAATACCCAACGGAGGGGTGTTGTTTATGGAGCCAGGGGGTGACGGCCATTTTCCATTCTCACTTGCAATTCTGTCTGAATGTAATACAGGCAAAACAAAACCAAAAAAAGAAAGAAAATAAGGATATGAAACCAAAAATGTTCCAAAGAGGATTTCACTGCTTGTTTGCTCGAAGTACTTAAAATATGATTGCCAATAATTATGTCTAGTATTACATTCCTACTTGGGATTTTTGCTAAATATGCGTGTTTGCGTTTTTTTTTGTTTTGTTAATTTAATTTAATTTATGTTTCTAATTTAAGCGAACAAATTGTGTTGCCAAATCTCCCACTGCACCCTTTACCCTTTTGCTGAAGATTAGCTTTGCCAAAGTTTACATTGTATGTTCCTTTTTCTTTCTTTTGGATGCTGTATTTATTTATAATGTGTTTAGAACACTCTAGGTTTGTACTTGATGATAATTTAATGATATTTAATTAGATGTAATTGTTTTCGATGAATATTTATGTATTTAAGAATGTTAGTTGCATCAAAGATGCAGTGCTTATGCCAGGCCTCTTAATTTATTCTTTGTTAGCTTTTTGAAGACAAAAATGAACAAAAAAAAAAAAAAAAGGCAATGTTCTTTTATGAATGCTTAGACTTAATGACAGAACAATGTAGGAATGTTAAACTAGACTTACATCTGAATGTCCACTCATGCTCTCAGTATTTTTTTTCCTTTTGTCGTGGGGATGATGTTTCAATTTTGAACATAAAAACATGGGTCAGAATAGGCCAACAAATGATGAGCACTGCATCTCTCGTTACTCTTGCTAATTTATTGTTTAAATTGTTCTTTTCATTTGTTTGCATTCTGCTTACCATTGTCGAATAAGCAATGACTTTCAGGCTGATCTTCTCGATAATTAAAAAAGAAAGACAAAAAAAGATCAGGTGAAGAGCGGGCCAACATTGATGTAAATGGAACTACCAAAGATAACTGGAATCCTTGAGAGAGACAAATAAACTGTGTGTTTACATCCATGCAGCTCATACCCTGGTTAAGGATTTATTTTCTTTGTTATAGTATTGAATAGATAGTTTTATTAATTGCTCCCCCCTATTTTTTTGCAACAAAATAAAGTGTTTCGATAACTATATTTTACAAAGAAGTCATTCTGAGAAGAAAATATTTTACGTTTTCAAACTTCAGTCATACTTTTAATTGTAAATATTGTTATGTTTAAAATGTTTCCCCCATGCCCAAAAGTCACGTTAACTTCGTTGACAACTCAACAAGTGTGGAATATATGGTTGGTCGTCATGGATACCAAGGAAAAAATATCTTCGATTATAAACCCTGACCAATACTTAAAATGTGCTACATTCAAAAGCATTCGAAAGCTTAGTGAAATATCAGCATGAGGTTCATATGGATATTGCGCCATTTCTCATAACATTTTGTTTGCTTTTCTTCTCAGTGTGGCTCAAATACTCATTTATAGTATTTTGTATCTAACTGATTCGATAGACTTAAACAAAAACAAATTAAACATTTAAAACATCTAATTATCTTTTATGTTTTATTTTTGCAGCTAAAAGAACTGTTGACATTAACATATGATAAAAGAGGTGAAATGTAAATGTGATTAAAATTCTCCAGGAATTTAACATTGGAAACCAGGTGTAATATTATTCCCGTCTCATCTGAGATTCTGTGCAAAATCATTATCATAAGAGGTTACTGTTAAAGGGGTGTGATGCTAACACAAAACTGAAAAACCTGCTGCAGCGATCAAATTTCATAAGGACATGAATGTGTGTGTGTCCAATGGTTAATCTCCAAGCATGTGTGTGAAAGAAGAAAGCAAAGTCTATTTCAGCAGTGAGAACCTGAAAGGCTGTCTCACTGAATTTCCATTCATCTGTTTGATCATCACAATGAAACCAAAGAAACCAAATATATTTTTCCTTTAGTTCCATTTACGTACAGCTCCACGCTTGCTTTTGTATTGCAGATTATTTATTGATTTATTTACTTTCTAAATCCCTTTTTGGCCTTTGTAAGGGTCAAATGAGATCAGATCCAAAGAAATTATGTGAATGTGGTAGCCATTTATGAACATTTTAAACTGTTTAGTATGGTGGATTCCTGACACAACATACAAGGACAGGTGTATTTTCTCTTCTGTTTCAAAATGTAGAGAAGGGACACACATATAAATGACATTGAAAAAATAAATACTGTGGATTTAGATCTAAATTGGAATAATACGCGAATCAATTTCAAGTTAAGTAAACGTCTTGTTCAAGCATGATTTTACCGTTTTTGCAGTCTATTGTTGACTTGGACTGTCTTCAGTTGTGTACTGCATAGCAACTACATTGATGTGATTTGTTAAGCCAACAAATGTGAAAGTCAGACTTTTGTGTCACCTATCACCATGACTCCTGTTATTTAAAAAAAGGAAAACATACATGATCATATTTGCTATATGGACGTAAGTGCTAAAGCACCTCTCATAATCAAAGAATTGAGGAATTGGGGGTGGGCTGCCCTTTTAAATGCCACCCGAATCCTAAATCTAGTTGTTTTTTTAAGTCAAGGCATTTTCTCATAGAGGTAAAAAAAAAAAAAAAAGATGCACAGTAGGAGTGAAAACATACAGTAGAAGAATACACTTAAAAGCCCACCTCAGTCGAGACAATTAAGTGATACAAAACCTGATCAAATAACCCTATAAAAGCAGTACGTGTTATTTACATCCAGTTACTATTGCTGCTCTGAATTAGCAATTTTTTTTTTTTTGCCCCCAATGTATTCAATAATTGATTTCTAAAGTCTAAACTTCTAAAGTCTGAAGTCTAAACCTTGGCATTGACTTTTACAAATATTTTTAGGGAGTAAAACAACCTCAGTGCTGTGAATTGTAGTTTCATCTCTGTCCTTTACTTTTTTGCAGTATAATCAAAGCATAGCATTTCTGTGATTTTTTTTTTTTTTTTCAACTTGAATCTGAGCTGCTTTTCCTCTTACGCGAACAAGATCCGAGCATCCTCTCATAAGTCAAGATCTTATTTTCTGTACATGCCAAAACACAATACTTGTTTGGATTTCCCAGATGGTTGCAAAGTTTTAAATGTGGAGAAAACACCCAAACCTATTTGTGTGTTTTGCGCACGCTGTGCTCTCTTTTCCAAACGGTTGCAGATATACCTCATAGATGCTAATGATGATGATGATTTTAAAATAGTCGTAATTTTTTTTCTATTTTGTTTTCCTTTTGGTAATTATAAGGACAACTGAGGGGAGGCAAACTTGATATATTTTTGGGGAATTTGGTATCGGTATTTGTTTGGTTCATTTCAAGGGGTGATTGTCCCCTTGTGTGTATACTGTTACAGTACGTTTGGAATTGTACATGTTTCTGCCCAGAAATGATACAGGCTTCTTTGATGAGCTGTCTGAATTCAATATTCAACCATGTGGAATTTATTTTTATACCTACTTTAAAGTCTTATGTCAGTGTCTTTCTTTACCTGTGCATCACAGTTTCATCATACATAGCAGTGCTATAGGCCAGAGTTTCTGCATGAGTGTTTTTACAGTTAGCTATCCATGTTATGCATAGTGAACTCTAGTATTGACCTCATTCTCATCAAAACCATCATCATCATCATCATCAGTCATATAACCTTTGACATTGTAATACAAAACATGCATTTATTTAGATGTCCAAGTTATTATTAGTCGTCATTATCATTATTTACTTGCTAGTTCGGGCTTCAACTGGATTCTATAAATCATCAGTAGCATTAGCAAAGGGTCGAAGGTCATCTGCTTCTTATTTATTTTTGGTATTCAATCCGTTTTATCCTCCAACTCTCTCACTCTAAAATGTCATCGAAACCTTATCATTACATTCAGGTTTTTTTTTTTTTTTAAACAATGCTTTCCATAGTTCACCCAGTGAATCTGAAACAAATTAACTATTTTTTTTTTTATTTTTTTTTTTACATTTTGTACATTTTTGTTGGTAAAGAAAAAGAGACATGAGAAAATTTGGGTTGTGGAATAAATTGATGATCAAACATGAAGGAGACAATTGGAGAATTATTATTGTTCCACTCTATGTATAAAAAACAAACAAAAACATCAATAAATACATCACAATGGTTTTATCCATGAACATGTGAATCCGGTGTCATTACTGTTTTTGTAAAAAAAATATATATATACATATGCAGATTTGAAGTGTGCTTCAGATGCCATGGACATTTTCAAAATTCATACTGGCCAATAAAAGTCAAATTCGTTATTTTCAAGGTGGGATGGTAATTAGTGTGAAGGCCTTCACACTTATTTTATTCCTGCACTTTACTATTATCACACTTATTCCCCCCACTTTTTTTACACTTAGCAACTTTCACATAATTCATCCGATTCACCCCATTCCAACTTCAACATAATCTAAATACTCCAAATATTCACGTGAGGGGAGCTTCCTTTTTTTTTCCATTCGAAAAAATGTTCAGTTTTCCCAAAATTCATAAAATTTCAGCCAAATTTTTACCTTTGATTCTTAATGGCCCATTCAACATATTTCACGTTTACATTGTTCCAATTTGAAATTCATATCTCAGCTCATTCAATTCACATTGGGTAGGATTTTCAACATTCCTAAAATTGCCACGTTTCAAAAAATCCACATTTTCACCTTTTTACCTTTTAAATACATTTTATTGTGCACTTGGTGTTTCCAAGATTGTAGAAAAGTTTAATCTGAGGTACTTACGTAATATGTTTGGGGGGATCTCCGTTCAGTTTTATCTATTTTCTATTACGTATTTTTATCTAGTACGTCACAGTCTTTGGGGCGGCGCTATCAAACCAGGTAATGGGTGCGGCCAAACGGTTTTGTAAATCCGCCATCTTTATTACTCGAAGAGTCCAAACAACTCATGGTTGCCAAAGTGGAGAAATCAAAATGTCCCATTGTCCACACAAATCTTTGCTACATTAGAATCTCAAAGAAGTGACTGGTTAAATTTAATTTTTCATGACAAGGTGCGTTTAAAAAATCTCAGTATATTGTCAGTGTAGAGAAGGATTTGCCGAAAGACTTTGTTTCATTGAGGGTTCAGTTCCTTCAATCGATGGAAACGACGGACACAGTAAAGCCGTAAACTTGAGATGACACAAAAATAATAAATCGTATTTCACTTTCATATTGTGCCCTCGTTTTCATAGCATTGGCATCATTAGCGCCGTGCGCTCTGTTTTCACTTCTTGCGGATGTATTTTGAATAGTTGTATTATTGTTAATGAACAGAATATTGTGTTAAATGCATTCGCATCTGAAGGATTTAGAACCATGTATGCCAGCTTTAAACTATTCAGTTCATGCCAACTGATTCCAAGAGTTCTCCCTCATTAAAAATTCTACATTCTCTCTATTACCAGACCCACAAGTATTTAGACTCATTCAGTTTTTTCCCCTCTAATTTCTACATTTTTTCCACCGATTCATCTCGTTCCAACTTTAAACTATTCAGCTTATGTCTACTGATTCCAAGAATTCTGCCGTATTAAAAATTCGAACTTAAAACTGCACAGGTGTTCACTCACTAAATATTGTACAACTGAAACCTCCAGAGTCACTTTGCTGATGTTGGGCTACTTGTCCAATTTTTTTTTTTTTTTTTTTGCCTGTTAATATTAATTATATTGGAACTCATTTTTCTCATGTGGTCCAACTTTCTAAAAAGCTTTATTTGCATCCAGGCATTTATCAATTCATAAAAGTGAAGTATAGAATTATTAAAATGTAATGACAATGAATAAAAGTAACCAAATTTTGATCCCTCATGACAAACTATACGGTATTCTAAGTTGTGTATCACATGCAGTTGCAAAAATCTGGAATTTAAAAAATATCTCTTGTCTCATAGCTAAAACCCAAATGTTTTTAGTTTGCAGCAAAAAAAAATAAAAGCCTTATAATCAGTCCCAATACGTTTGATGCAAAGTGCAGAAGTTTAACAAAATTTCGGCTGAAATAGGCTCAGTCTCATTTGCAAACTTTGGCAAAACCTCAACATTTACACATAATTCATTAGACATAATATTGCTACTTTGACACAACGCTATAACTTGATCGTTTGGGTCTTCTTTTCCTGTAACTTACATGGAATCTGATAACTTGAAAAAGTAACACCATTCTTTCCCCTTATTTTTTATGCATTTCACAATCACTCCATTTTCTTTCTTTTTTTCATCCCACCATTCCACCGCTGTAATCATCTACGCATCGACCTCGCATCATCAATCCACCTCATCACTTTTCACCTTTAAACCCCGCCCTCCTCTTCCTCCCGCTCCCCTGCCACTGTTGCCAAGGAAACAACAGGCCATTGGGTTGCTGGTAAATCTAGTGACATTGTCTTTCTATTACCTGTGGGTCAGATTTCTGATAAAGAGGACAAAGCGTGGGAAAGCGACGAGTGACTGCGGCTTAAGCGTTTGTAAAACGCTGCCGTCTTAATTCGTACAACTTGCAGTGACAAAAGAGCCAGAGGGGAAAATGTTTACGGTGGCAAATAAATATGACTCCTGCTGCTGTAAGTACACCGATAAGAAATCTGCGGGGATCTTAACAACCTCCCGCACAGATGTGCAATACAGCCCATCATTGTGGAGATGTTCATCTTTTGTTCATTTCATCAGAAAGAAGTTGATTAAACCCTTTGGGCGAGTATGAGATATCGTCAGATTGTGGCAAATCCTCCCTAAAAGTGGCAGAGATGGAGTCGGAAATGACGGGACAATAATGATGCAAGTGAACGTACACTCGTTGCCCACTTTGTTATCATAATGATTGCTAATAATTGCTGTAATATGATTGGTATGTCTTAGTTTTGTTTGTTTTTAATACAGATTTTTTCATCTAATTCTATTATGCAACGTGTAAATACCACATGATGGTCATCATATCGTTGCAGATTTTGGAAGGCCCTCAATCTAATGAGATATTTAAAGATATAATGCTCAGTTAGATATCACTGACAGCCTTTTGGGGAGGTATTTATTTTAATTTTGCCAATGATTGCAGATGTGGTTTGGAAGTGGTGCAGAACTTCAGCAACAATTGTCATTTGACGGTACAACAATATGAAATCAAACATGGGGATGCTATTCACTAGAGTCACCATTGTCTGGATAATTTCTACTTGAGCGACAGAGTAAAGTGTCCTCAGAATTAGAAGTTTGTTGGTTTGACTCCCCTAAAACGTGTTGAGGAGGTTTAGATGAAATAACATCGCATCGATAATGGCTGGTGGCAAGAGTGACTACATCACATGCGCGGACAGAAGACTGCTCAAGTTGACCAGCCAACGCAAGCCTCCCCATTCCCTTCTTTGATTTTTGTGGTTTTAATCCACCCCCTCCCCTCATCCCTCACTTTTTTCATCCGTCTTCTCTGTTCTTCAAAATGTTTTTCTTATTCTTTTTCAACTTCATACCGCTCTCCCTTTCTCTGCAGAAATCAATGGTCGTTCTCTCAATAGGAGGTCACAGGGTTGGCCTTGCAGTTTTTCAATTACAAGCAGACTGCAGTCACCACACAATACACACACACACACACACACACGGGAACACACACTCACCTGAGCTGCGTGGCTAGCAGACAGAGTAAATGGAGCAAAGAGGAGAACGAACAATTTGGATGTTGGAAAGGCAAGAGAGCGAAATAAGAGAAAAGGGCAAAGCATAAAGGTTTCGGGTCCAAATGGAATTTCATGTTATCCTCTTCCTTTGTAAGTTCAGTTTAATGGAAGTGTGTAAATATCCACTTTGAACGACTAAATAAGTTTGACTGCAAGAATGTAAAAACAAATAATGAATGAATGTATCCAGGTGTTAGCTAAATTACATACACAGCTCAAGATGAAGAAAAAAAAACTACTTCAAGGTAGCTTTTCATCCATTTCACAGTAAAAACAAGAAAATGTTTCCAGTCTATGATGAAGCCTTATTTTAGCTTTCATTGGTCTGGACTCATTTTTCAACATCCATCCAGCCATGCATTTATTTTTATACCCCTTATACTTTTCAGAGGAGGCGGAGTCTATCCCAGCCTTCACACCTTCACCAGGTAGGATTTGAATCAAGTCAGGCCACTGAACCATTAGAGCAGTGTTTCCCAACATTTTTTCATTCACGGCACACCTTTTCATTGGAGAAAATCTCGAGGCACACCACCAACAAAAATCTGTTAAGTGTCACACCAGCTTCTATATTAAAATCAGTTATATTACAACAAAAGACGTAAAGTTCTATTCCTATATATGTATGGAGAGTCGAATAATTAAATAAAAATAAATACTAAATATTCTTTAAATTGTATATATATATATACATACATATTGTCATATATAGCAGTTAACCAAATGTCTGATTTTTATGTTTTGACTGGCAAATATAAATACAAGGGTTAGGGTGAGTGAACAAATCACTTCCTAAAGTGATTCGTTCTTTTTCCAGTTCATTTGACTTCAACCAGTAGGTGCCGGCAATGCGCATTGAAGCTGGTGCCACCTCGCCGTAAATCAAAACGAAGAAGAAAATGACGTAACTTCCCGCTCACGAACGAGTCGTGAATTGCTTTTCCCGTTCCCAACTGAACGGATCTGTGAGTGAGTGATTTGCATTTCCATTTCATCGCGTGAACGGATCAGTGAGGGAACGAATCCTGACTTCCCCGTTCGCGAACGAGTTAATGGGTGAACTGCCTTCCCGTGCATCAACGGATCAGTCAGTGAATGTGTTGCGTCTCCTGGCGTGAACTAAGTACGCCAGAATGTCGATTTACGATTTGCCAAGGAAAGAAAGAACCACTCACTGAAACACCACTTCTTTTATGCACGTTTTCTCCAAGCTAACGGCTAACTTTATTGCATGAAGGGATGCACCGTTATGCAACAACGGGGAGATTATGCTTCTCTTTGGGTAATCTTGATTTTATAACACTTGTAGTAGTTTTTAAATAACGTGTATGCATGTATACGCCTAGATATTGTTATCCAATATATCTACTGCAATTTCACATTAGGTTGCTGGTTTGAAATTTACTTTTAATATTCTTATTATTTTCTAATAAACATTTATGTTAAAACTTCTCTGGTGTTTTGTTCCTTTTTTTCCCCCCGCCAATTAAAACATAAAAATCAGACATTTGGTTAACTGCTTTATATGACAATATGTGTCAGTACACTTCATGGACACTTCAATAGGTACACTACACGAGGTAAAAAAAAAAAAGAATAAATAAAGGGTTTATTGGACAATAAATGCACGTCTATGTGCACGCTCTCACCTGGGATCGAACTAAGTTTCTACAGAATAAGAACCCATGTCATGATCCAGTCGACTATTTCGACCTGTGAGCTCATTGTGGTCTGCACTGTTTTGTACTAGTGATGTGCATTCCAGTTAAGAACTGAATCTTTAAAAACGGTTCACTCAAAATATTTGTTCAAAAGAATCGTTCACTGAATCGTTCGCTACACTTTCTTATTTATTCTTTTTTTTTTTTTGTACCTAATAATAGGCCTCTTCATTAGGGAAATATCATGGTCAAAGGTCACAGGTATCAAACTCCAGTCCTCGGGGCCGCATTCCAACATGTTTTTCAAGATGCCCTCGTTAAGTGCACCTGCGTGAAAAGTTTTTGGTCATTTTCACGTTCTGCGGGAGCTAAAACTTTTCACGCAGGTGCACTTAACGAGGGAATCACACGGACACTTCATTAGGTACACCGCCATTTTCAAGTGTACCTAATAACAAGCCAATTTATTAGGTAAATATCATAGTCAAAGGTCACAGGTGTCAAGCTCTAGCCCTCGGGGCCGCGTTCCAACATTTTTCCAAGTGACCCTCGTTAAGCGCACCTGCGTGAAAAGTTTTTGGCCACTTTCACGTACCGCAGGAGCTAAAACTTTTCACGCAGGTGCACTTAACGAGGGAATCACACGGACACTCCATTAGGTACACCGCTACTTTCAAGTGTAGCTAATAAAAGGCCACTTTATTAGGGAAATATCATGGTCAAAGGTCACAGGTGTCAAGCTTTAGTCCTCGGGGCCGCATTCCAACATGTTTTCCAAGAGTCCCTCGTTAAGCGCACCTGCGTGAAAAGGTTTTGGTCATTTTCATGGTCTACAGGAGCTAAAACTTTTCACGCAGGTGCACTTAACGAGGGAATCACCCGGACACTCCCATTAGGTACACCGCCATTTTCAAGTGTACCTAATAACAGGCCACTTTCTTACAGAAATATCATGGTCAAAGATCACAGGTGTCAAGCTCTAGTCCTCGGGCCGCATTCCAACATGTTTTCCAAGATTTCCCTTGTTAAGTGACCTTTGATCATGATATTTCCCTAATAACCTGGCCTGTTATTAGGTACACTTGAAAATGACGGAGTACCTAATGGAGTGTCCAAGTGACGTCACTGATTAAACAGCCAATCAGGAGGTGGGGGTGAGGGCGGGTGTGGCACTTTTCACTTTCACTTAAGCTTTGTCCCGATTGAAGTGGCCTGTGATTAGGTACATCTCATGGACACTACAATAGGTACACTACACGAGGTAAAAAAAGAAAAAAGAATGAATAAATAAGAAAGTGTAGTGAACGATTCGGTGAATGATTCTTTTGAGCAAATATTTTGAGTGAACCGATTCTAAAGATTCAGGTTTAACTGGAATGTACATCACTAGTACAAAAGAGTGCCGATCACACTTTGTTACCATGTTGAAATAGTTGACTGGCTAATGACACGGACTCTTGTTCCATAAGGACTTGGTTCGATCCCAGGTGTGAACATGAACGTGCTTTTGTTATGCAATTAACCCATTATTTGTTTGTTTGTTTTTTTTACCTCGTGTAGTGTACCTATTGAAGTGTCCATGAGGTGTACCTACACATATTGTCATATAAAGCAGTTAACCAAATGTCTGATTTTTATGTTTTAATTGGCGAATAAAAAAATCAAGGAATAAAACACCAGACAAGTTTTAACATAACTGTTTATTTGAAAATAATAATAATATTAAAAGTAAATTTCAAACCAGCAATCTAATGTGAAATTACAGTGGATATATTGGATAACAATATTTAGGCATATAGTATATGCATACACGTTATTTAAAAACTACTACAAGTGTTATAAAATCAAGATTACCCAAAGAGAAGCATAATCTCCCCACTGTTGCATAACGGCGCATCCCTTCATGCAATAAAGTTAGCCGTTAGCTTGGAGAAAACGTGCATAAAAGAAGTGGTGTTTCAGTGAGTGGTTCTTTCTTTCCTTGGCAAATCGTAAATCGACATTCTGGCTTACATAGTTCACGCCAGGAGACGCAACACGTTCACTGACTGATCCGTTGATGCACGGGAAGACAGTTCACCCATTGACTCGTTCGCGAACGGGAAAGTCAGGATTCGTTCCCTCACTGATCCGTTCTCAGGATGAACTGGAAATGCAAATCACTCACTCACTGACTCGTTCACTCACAGATCCGTTCAGTCGGTGAACAGGAAATGCAATTCACGACTCGTTCGTGAGCGGGAAGTTACGTCATTTTTTTCTTCGTTTTGATTTACGGCGAGGTGGCACCAGCTTCAATGCGCATTACCGGCACCTACTGATTGAAGTCATATGAACTGAAAAAACAACGAATCACTTTAGGAAATGATTCGTTGACTCTTGTTCACTGGGGAAAATCGTTCTTTTGAACGAATCGTTCACTCACGAGCCAACACTAACAGCAACACACATAAACTGAGTATGTGCCGATGCCCAACATGAAATCTCAAGATTCTCCGATTTGCCACGCATGCACGATTAGCAAGTGGCTTACCAGGCCTTGCGCGAACTGACCTGTGGTTTGGCGATCCTGTTTACAATGCGCTCGGTATTTAATGTTGGACAATTTCTCACGGCACAGCTGAACATCTCTCATGGCACACCATATTTGTATGAGTATTCAAAGAATGTCAACCAATACAATACAAATTAATTGAGATGCTATTTATGAATAAGAGAGTATGAGGGATTCAATAAAGGGAAAGTGATGTGCTGTGATGAGAGGCCAGAAAAGCGGAGAGAAGAGAAAAGCAGAGCAGGAAAGATAGGAAGAAAGGGAGAAAGGTAAGTGGTGACAGTGACATGAAAATAAAAACAAAGGGAAAGACTGGCTGGCTCAGATGCTGAGGGGTTGTTGGGGTGGGGAGGTGTGCAAAATGGGAGGATGGGGGAGAAAAGGGGAGAGGGCGCCAAGCCTTGCAACCTCAGGGGTTATTGGGTCGTGGACAACCAATCTCTCTCAGCTTAATCAACAGCAGCAGAGGTGATTGCAAGACCGCAAGGGGTGGGGGGGTGGGGGGGGTGCTTGGGGGGGTTTGGAGGGAGGTGAGGGGTTTGGCAAACTGATAGAATGAATGGGAAGGTGTTGGAAGGCGGTGGGGATGAAGCTGGGAGATGGGGGGAAAAGATTGGTCAGACAAAAGGGGAGAAAAGTGGAGAGGTAGAAAGAGAAAATGGCCAAGATGAGAAAGGAAGAAGAAAGGAGGACGAGAACTGAAGAAGATGGAGGATTAAATTACAGGACTGTTTACAAAATTGTCAGATTAAGGATTACAATTATATATGTGTTTTCCGTTCATTTGACAAAATAACTGCTGGTTTTCTTCTATTTATAAAATAATAAGAATGACTCTATCAGAACCTGTGGATGAGGAGAACAAATTTTGTTGTGTTTGGGTTGTCTGAGTAATTTCATGACTAGCCTGCTAGCTAATGTTGTCGCTCAACACTACCTTATCGGTTTCCCCAATAAAATCACAATTCGTGGTTTTCATGTATCAAGTTTTGCCGTTTATTTGACTATAGAGGAAGACATGCTGAAACTCCATGACTCAATTTTTGTTTTAAACAATAGAGACAGGTAATACAATAAATCAAAAGCAAATAAATACATTCAAACATAAAGGGGACGGGGGGGATTATAAAGTGGTTCTACTAAATGCACTTTTCAGATTAACACACGAGAAAAATTCAGCTTTTGGCGGCAGATATTGCCTTAAAGTACAAACAGCAAGGAACCTCATTCAACTGTTTGCACTGCTTTTTTCGCTCCCCAATTGTGCATTGCAGTCAAGTGGTAAGTGTTGTCCTGTGGCTATAATTTAAAACTGTATTGTTTTCCATTGACCTTAGCATATTTAGCGCATAGCTTATCCTGACCGTGTTTGTAATTAGCGGTACACAAACACTGTGAAAACCTTGTACACGTCAATAATAATATTCAGGTTGACATTTCATGCAACCTCAGCTATGGATGAACATAAGAGTGTTGAGGGACTTTTTTGCAACCTTATCACACATTTGGAAGCACAAGCATTGTTATAAAGTGGGATTTTGGATGCATTTAAAGGCGGAGATGGTTGATACCGAATACCAGTGGTGCCAATTTTGACAAGAATCTAACATGGAACTTGTGATATTCTCATCTCCCCTTCAATGTCCCTTGTGATCTTCTTATCCTTAAATGAACCAAGCACATTGAGATTGAAATCTCGTTTTAGAGAGAAACCATAGCTATCAATCTGTGAATGGTCAAGCACGTCATTTGGTAAATTCACTTTTCTCAGAAGAAACCATTTGTAAAACTCTAAATAATAGAAGAAAAAAAACCTCTAAGTGTAAAAGGCACATTATAATGTAAACATGGGAAAAAAACAAATGAATATCTTTAGGGGGAGATTTACATGTTCCATTCCGGTCTAAAGAGACAAGAGGGAATTTTCTTGTTAGCAAGAGTTGTCCCTTTTGAACATAATAACTGATGACGCATCAATGATGGCTACGTAAATGGTGAATTGCTCAGCTTTCAGCAGAGAGTCAACCTTGAAACAACTTGCTACGATACATGGTATGTAAACAGCAGTTAGAAAAAAATCATCTCTAGAATTGAGACAAGGCTGTTTTTAAACTCATGATTTTCATTAACACTTTTACCCCACCCAGTGTCCACACTATAATTGAAAAAGCACAATCCTCCGACCGCAGTCAGTCAGATAAACAAAAAGGTTGGTGGGAGGGGCCGAGATGACGGAATGTAAGAATTTAAACTTTGGCAAGAAAAAGAAAAGTGACTACAAATCAAATAGTTTTTCATGTTATTTTTGATGGGATGAAGCAGCGTAATACTTCTATTTATACACAAACCTTAATTTAGTTAAATATTCTTATAATTGCTGACTTTTTGTTCATGGGATCACGTTTCAAACTTTCCCACCAATTCCAATAGGCAAAGAGATCGCTAAATTGTTTCTGTGTAAACAAATGAGATGCCAATAAAGCTTATTTCAACCACTTTCTCTGATATACGTTTCTTTTAGAAGGTGAAAGTCTGTATGAAAGCCTCTTCCTTCATTCTGTGTTTTTCCACATTGGACAGTGCATGATGTCTCCAGAGTCCTTGTGTGTCTTTATGGGCAGAGCCCAAATGCGTGTGTGTTTATGTGTGTGTGCGTGTGTGCGTTTGTGTGTGTACACTTGTCTTCGTACACATTCTATGACAGTTTCTGGCTGGCGAAAAAGGCCTTGGTCTCTCCGCAGGTGGGATTGGTGCACAGTGGGCAGCGCAGGGTCAGCTGGCGGGAACATGGCTCATTGGACTTCAGATGAGACTGGACCAGTTCTGCCAGAGCCTGGACAAGACATGCAGACTCATTGGTTTCTTTCTTTCTCTTTCTTTCTTTCTTTCTTTCTTTCTTTCTTTCTTTCTTTCTTTCTTTCTTTCTTTCTTTCTTTCTTTCAAATGGCCTTGATTTGACCTACAAGTCAAGATCAAAATGTTCCTTTCCTCGATTATCATGGGGGTTACCTTCCCAAAAATTCTCACAATAAGTGATATCCGCGAAGCAGAGGTTGACTTTATTATTAATTATTACTACAATTAGTAGTAATATTATAACTATTTTAATATATATTATGATATCTACATATGTATTTTTATGACGCAACGTTATCCGTAAATGGCTTACCTTTACTAGAATCCTGTTGTGTATTTCTACCAAAACCTGATGGATTAATGCAACTTTAAATGCTTGTTGTTGTACAAAACGAAAGTTAGTAACAATGAGCGCTGTATCTTCTTTAATTTCTTCTTCTAGTGTGCCGTCTTCTCTCGTGCATGAGGGTGATGAAGTGGCATTTTACTTTCACTTTGAACAATAACATGAACAAGGTGTGCATAAAACCACTGGAATGGCACCTTTGGCTAAAGATGTCGGATTACAGTTAAGGTAAGATGTCTTAAACTTTAACATAGTTTTTTTTGCCAATGTTTTGTCGTGCTTGTACTGCGGTCGGTCACAGAGCGTGACTTTAGTTGATTTATTTTAATTTTATATGCCAAAATTAGTTAAAGGGGAAGAAGCTATTTAAACTGAATAAATATAACAGTCATCCTCTGCTATTGATTTACACGCGTGCACGCGCACACACACACACACACGCATGCATGCATGCACGCACGCACGCACACACACGGCGCTGCCAGGGGGTCTCTGAGCAAAGGCAGGCTTGACCAGCCAGACAGCTGGGCAGTTCAGTTCTACTGTAGTCAGCTCTTAAGATTCCCATTGATCCACTCCTTGCTTTAATAAACCTTTCTCTCCCTCTCTCTCTCTCACACACACACACACAAAATACAACACCAAAAAGAACTATTAGAGTTGGAGCAGTTAGCTGTTGTTGAGCAGAGGGTCAAGGGAGGCAGTGGAGTCGGAAGGAGTGAGGGATAGAAAGACGAGGCACAAACGAGAGGAGTAAAAAGGAAAGACGGACGGTACTTATACTTATTCCACAAAACGGTTTGCAGTGGTCTCCTACGCATCTACCCTGCATTGCACACACCCTCCTCCCTTCCTTCATTCATTCAATCACACGACTACAGCACTTTCTCTGTGTATTATGTGCACAGTTGCTTCGAGTCATACATGAATGTGGCCGAGCCATTAGCAATTTGAGATCATGGAAAGAAGAAGTGGTGCAATTATTTTGTGTGCTTCATACAATACTCAACTACAGGAGTCGAAGCAATTGTATTCGTCTACATAGGAAGCCATAGACGAGTAGTCTACTGTACATAAAATGCTTCAATTGCACTTCAATGCCCCAAATTGAAAATATTATTTTTATACTGTGTATTTAGTCGTATGTAAATTTCAATCTTTTGATAAATAAGTAAATATTTCTTATACCCTTGTGCAGAAATGTAAAATTGACGTGCGAGTGCATGCACATACCTTCATAAATAGAGGATTCCCGTTCAACGACTCTGCTCTTCTGAGGTTCTCCACACCACACTGACATTGGAGGGAGAAGACATCAAAATAAAATCAGATTCAAAGAAAAAAGGTACAATAAATGACCCCAAATGCTCACAATGTGTCCACAATTTAATAAAAGCCTTATGTCTTTGCGTAAAAAACACAAGCATTTTGTTCTGAACTTCCAATTATTCCCAACAGTAGGTTTCATTTTCTTGTCTATTGAGACACTTGAACTGCCTCAGATTGTTCAGTGTCAGAGGGCCCTATAAAAAAATTATACATATTATGTTTGCCATTGAAACTATCCATCATTGTGGGGACATCTTTTAATTATGAAGCTTTGACAATGATAACATTTGCAAACGGTGCATTTGCGTAAATATTGGGAGTTCAAATTCGTTTGAAGTTTGTAGTTTATGAATAAAACACTAGTGCAGGAAATGTGCAGCAGTGTGTGTGTGTGTGTGTGTGTGTGTGTGTGTGTGTGTGTGTGTGTGTGTGTGTGCGCGCGTGCGTGTGTCTTTGTGGCACCAGTCACATTGATCTGTGGTCACCTTGCTGGTGCCTTCCGACAGACATGCCACTCGGCTGCTGGACATAGACAGAACCTAACACACATCCTGAACAATTTATCTGTAGACCAGCGATCCACTGATGTTACTTGATCCTGTAGACAGTAAAGGGGTCCAGACTGGTCCACCAAAAATGATAGACCGCTAAATTAGGTGGCCATGGCAATGAGACACTGTTCTCCTTTTTAATGGACGTTGACATTAAAATGTTGTTCAATTATAAAATATACATTGTTGCATTGTTATATTTTGTCAAAAACTTGGAGCCAGGAGCCAAAATTTTACTAAAAAGCTTTAAGGTTGTTTTGTTTAATAACTTTCTGCGTCCGTCATTCACTGTACAAGTGTACAAGTATGTACAAGTAATGTAAAACTCCTAAATGGATCTAAAAGTCACTCAAAGTTGACTCATCAGACACCGATCTAGGTATTACTCAGACGGCCAGTCGACAGACAGTGCGGTTTTTCCAGACTTGATAAAACCGTTGCAACTTCTTACCTCCTCACCCAGCACCTGTCCATACTCAATATCCAGCTCGTGTAAAGTCTCGATGTGGTCGGACGTGAAGGCGATTGGCACGAGCAGGATGTTCTTTTTCCCCCTTTCACAAAGCCCTTTAATGACCTCGTCGGTCTGGGGGCCAAGCCACGCCATGGGCCCCACCTGAGAGATGAACGTAATGCGCACCCGCAATTAGATAGACAAGTGGCTCCATCTTGAGGTAACAAAATGAACATCACTAACTTGCAGTGGACTGAAAGGGGTATTGATCATGTGCATATTCTGTTAATAAAAACTATTATTTTCAACAGATATTAGTGACTATAAATGAACAAGCAAAATATCAAATCAGCTACAATGTAGTAATAAACACTGAATGGAGAATTCTATACTGCCATGACAATTGAGGGCACCTTCATACAGGTCTTCACTTTGAATATGGACATCTAATTATTCTTTGGATTGTTTTACATTATGTGTTCAATGTACTATTAGCCAAAAAAAACAATATTCAATTTTGTGAGACACTGTAAGATTGTGCAGTTTGAACATTAAACTGCCTGAAATTGAATATATCAATTAAAATACCAAATAAAGGTTCATTTAAAAAATGTACCTAAATAAATGTTTCAAAAATAAAACACTGTTAAAGCTCAAAAGTAAAATCATAGTTGTAAGTTTTAAAAATGGTTTCACGCATTAACTGTTAAGAAGTCACAGCAGAATGATGACCACTAGAAAGGGCCACTGAACCTTTGTGTGTCCTATGCCAAACTAGATAACCACCAGACAGATCCACTGGACCAGCACTTTAAATTCTGAAGTGTGTGTGAAGTTACCCTGGACTGCCACACTAGTCTGTAAGGGTTACAGTGTCCAAGTCTCTCCATAACTCTCTGGACTGTAGCACCCACTTCCTGGGGGTATGGATCGCCTCTGTTTACAACCTGTAAACCATACACAACAGTAGGACGGTCGGTCATGAGTACAGTAGGGGAGTAAACATGTATAGCTTAATTGTTCGCAAATGTGTTTGTTTCTTCGGGTAAATACTATATCATGCGATTAATTTTACTGTATAACAAAATGTTTTCAGATTTTGTCTATTGATCATAGATTTCATATTAAAATAACATTAGAGGTAAAGTAAGAGAGTAAAGCAGGACATGCAAGATCATGTTACACTTACAGCCATGGGAAGTGAATGCGCTGAGAATAGAATCACTACATCATCTCTCTTTTCTTCTGGAAACTTCAGCAGCTCATTACTCACGTGTTCTGCAAAACACTGCACATACACACAAGCACGCAGACAAGTGTTATTTTCATCAAATAAAATGCAGATTTTCTCTACCAAAATGACATATTGAGATCTAATTGTGTAGCTTGCAAGCAGTTTCAACTCATGATTTGAGCCTAAATGTCATGTTTTTAATCATTTGCCTTGTTCTTTCTGCCCCATTAGTGTGTGCATGCGTTCGTGTCTAACCTCCACCAGAAGAGGGTGAGTAGGCCAACGGTCAATGACACTCCAGCACATTTTTGGCATCTCGCCTCTGCTTCTGTAGTAACGGTAAATGGCGTTTAAACTGCTACCTGTTTAGACAACAACAAAGAATCACATTTAGAACATAAATACATTTTGCTGTTAACAGCTTGTCAGTTGTAATGTCATCCTTAATTTTTGCAGTTAGAATCGCAAACTGTCAAGCCCCCACCATTTTAAATATAAGTTAAGTTCAAACAAAAAAATGTGCACGCAAACTGCAATATATGTGAGCTAGTTGACAGGTGGACAATCACAGGGTGGACATTTTTGGCTAACGCTAATCATAACAACAGAGCGGATAATAAAACATAAATAAAATAAAGGAAGAATAGTTTCTCTTTTTTAGAGATTTTTTTTTTTTTTTACAGGTATGTGTACAAACGTTTGGCCACTTTCAATAAGAACCCAGAGTTTTATTATTGGGCTGCACATCATGAGCCTGATGTGGAGCCCAAGGTACTTTAACTTCATAGTGATACAATGCAATATACATAATATGATGTGTGTTTTTGACCTGTGGTTGAGCAGCTATACTGAGGATATTGTGTGAATGCCACAGCTCGGTCCACTCCGTCTTTCTCCATCTCCTCGATGGCCTCTTCAGTCAGTGGGTGGACATACCGGAAACCGATGTAGAACTTATGAGGGGCTGGTGGGAAAGAAAATGAACATTTTCAAAGTGCTATGTAAAGTAAGACTATAATTGTTTTGGGTGAGGTGTACAGGAGACTTGCAGGGGACAAGTTGTCAACAATATCAGATTTGGATTTGGTGGTCATTCGTCAGTTTATTTTGACTTGCAGCTAATGCCGTGTTGTTATCAGTGAGGTGTGAAGCAGGCGTGTGAGTAGCCACACCTTCAACGACATGCTATCTTTAGTTTGCACCCGCAGAATGCAGCTGATACAAACAAATCCTAATCCAGAAACGTTTGAAGTGCTTATAAATTAAAGTGCTGTTTGGATGGATATTCACACTCACCTGTCTCAGGGCTCATTTCATCTAACAGCTTCACCATGCCCTCTCCCTGCATGGCGGTCCAACGTTTGATGGGTGAGCCTCCTCCAATCTTACTATACTGCTCCTGGATCTTGGGCGTGCGGCGCTTGGCAATGAATGGGCCAAGTTTACTGTGGATGAGCAAAGAACGATTACACATATAAAATGTACTGTACATTACCGACAATCAAGAAACGATCCAACGTTTTTGGACTGTTGACGCAATTGGTCTAAACCAGACATTATAAAGATTTAACCCACTGACAGTCACATGAACGCAAGGGGGCTGTCTACATCTTCAAGGTAACATACAGAATGAGACTGAATGTAGATCAACCTTCACTTTGTCGGTCTATTTATCATGACTGAATAAAAGATCAAATTAAGATTTTACAAATGTGTGTCGACTAAGTCGTACTTCTGTACTGGGAGTTTCATCAAGTCTGTGTCCATGAAGAGCCTCAACAGGAAATCATGTACATCTTCCAGTTTCTCAGGTCCTCCCATATTTAGCATCAAGATGCCTGTCTTGGGTTTCCTGCAAAACAGGTTCAAAAGCAGCAATTAAGCTCAATGCCATTTCCCCGCCTCGCCTGCAAAGAAAAAAAATACAAGCGTGCTGGCGTGCTGGCATTTCACCTATTGTCCTGTGTTTCTGGGGTCACATTGTGGGCCAAAGCTGCAACAGTAGCATGAGTCCTTGTGCCAAGGCTGACACCGCTCCTGGCAACTGCAGCAGATAAAAAATTAATTCATCTGAGCAGCCATTGCTCAGAAAAGTGAATGACTGAGACGTACATGTTGACACGAGATGAACTTTACAACCAGTCACTTTTTGCTTCAAAACAAACTTCTATATACTCAAACAACCGATAGTAACATCCATTTCCTCTTTTTTTTGTTTTTTGTAAGTCAATAATGTCAAGATAAAAGAAAACATATAACAGCGCAATTCTGCACAATACAAGAATCATTCATTTCTCGTGCAGCAATACCGTGAGACACCACCAGGGTCCCAATTGATATTACGCAAGTTGAAAATGCTGTAATTGCATAACTCTGACTAAATACACCACTGGAAAAATATAAAATATTTCTGGCTTTAACGGTTATTATTCAAATGAACATACTGGAATCAATACATACATTTTATTACGAAAAAGTAACACTGAATAGTCATCGTACTCATTCTGACCTGTAGGTAAAAACGTCGAATTTGGGGTTAACCGGTAACGGAAATATACATTTTGCTTACAAATAAAAGAATACAGAGCGAGGCTTGCGAACTTTAAATAGCGATGAAATGGCCTAAATTGAAGATTATCTGGGCTAAAAACACTTATTTCAGATAATAAGATCTGTTAAAAACCGAATTTACAGGAAGGTGAATAACACTTACGACAAAATATTTTTATTGTGGAAAGTCCACAGCGGAAAACGAGCGTTATGCATCTACCTTGTCGCTGATTTATGAAACTGATGCCAATGTCAACGATGTATTCATGTAATTTACTCCAAGCATGGCTACATAGTTGATTTGCAAGTGTGATTAGGCTACACCTAAGACACAACTTTAGTTTACTACATATAAAATGTATGCAAATAAATCGCAATTCGTATTTCTAAACATAGCCTCGCCTGAGCTAACTCAGCTTGGTAGTACTACTCACATTGGATCAAGCGACCGGCGTTGCCCAGGACTGTCATCATTATAGTTTCCAATTTTTGTCACTCGCCCCCCCAAAAAATTAACCTGACAAATAAGTCGTGCACTTCTTGTCTCTGTAACTGTGCAAGCGAGTCTTCCTCTGTCCCGCGTATTTTGTTGTCCGATGTGTCAACGAGATTCCTTCAGCTATCGCTTCCAGCTGGCTGTTACCGATGATGTCAAGTTCGGCAGCATGTTTATTACTTCCGGATATTTTTCAACGGTACAAGTTTCCCAAAACGGACTTTTTTCCCTACCAATTACCTACTATACAGTCCCGACAAGACATAACATATTCTTACAGCGTAAAGTAAGTTGAAATTGAAAGGAAGGTTGAACAAAGTTACTTCCTATTTTTGTAAAAAGTACCAAAACAACAATGATTATAACCTTTCTACGCATAAAGAGTCCATTTTTTGTTTTTATTGTTGTAAAAGTTATGATTGTTATTTATTTATCTATTTTAAATGGAACTGGGGATACTTAATTGTTCAGGTCCAATGCTGTGACTTCCGTTTGATTACTTACTTTAGCTTGACAGCTTGATGCAAATCTGCTACAATTACGTCACGCTACCCGGTCTACGTATCATAACCACACCTTCGTTGTAGTAGATGCACCCACTCTTTGGAGCCCCTGTGTCAAACACAAGGCCCGGGGGCCAGATACGGCCCGCCACATCATTTTATGTGGCCCGCGAAGAAAAATTGTGCATCAAGTTTGTGTCTCATTACTAGAATTGCAAATTGTCTTCACGTTTAATAATATCTTTTTTTTAATATCTGACCAGTTTTTACTCGTCTGATTTGAAAACGACTTATTTGTCAGTTTGTTTTGTTGCTTTTATTGTATATAATGAGGTGCTCATACATTTATTTGAGTTGACAGTCATAATGGCCCTCCGAAAGAAGCTAAGACTACAATGTGGCCCGTGAAAAAACTGAGTTTGACACCCCTGCTGAGTTATGTACAATTATCACAATGTGTAATTTATATACATATGTATATGTATATAAATTATATATATATATACATATATATGTTCGCACGCACGCACACACACGCACACACAGGCTTAAGGTTGTACAGATTTTTTTTCTTGATCTAAGCAACAGATAAGCAAGTTCCTTCTTTCAAAACAATTTTCAGTCCTTCACTCTTGTTCCCGTAAAGGAGATACATTTCAAACCAACAAGCCCAAACTCGTGTCTTCATAACACGAGTGAGCGCCTCATTACGGTGTACACTATTTGTTGCATCAACATCTTCATCATTTGATGTACTGCCAGCTACTCGTTATTTACTCTTGTTTGTAACAGGAATTTCAACTGGACAAGAGTTTCACTGCTTGGGGCAAGATTTACAGGATATACGCTCCTCTCAAAAGTAAGGTTATATGCTACAGTACAGGGTGAAATTTCAAGATCAGTCTTAAATGCACTTTAAACTTTACAAGAGAAATCTTTTTTTATGTCTTTCTGTGACTCTTCCAGTCTCTCTGTTGCAACCTGCTGATGAAAAGAGTGACCGCTTCTCTGAATATCCTGTCCCACAATGTTGAACTCTGTTGGACAGTTGTTAGGTGTCATATTGGTCTTGTGATGTTAAAATGTGAACAGCATAATGAAGGGGACTGTTTGAATTGTGATTTAAATGGGACCAGGAAATGTATTGGTCAATTCATGATGAAACACCTGTTGTGAAATTTGCCATTCAGTTCCTAGTTAGAGAACCGTAAATTGTGCAAAAAAATTTGAAACCATTGGGCGTGCATTCAAAAGCTTAGAGGTTAGTCTATCAGTGGTTTTGAAACTTTTAATACCTAGAACCACTTCCAAAACTATTCCATCTAGTGACCAAATAACCCCCTAAGCCAGAGCAAGTTTGCAGTCACATTATCATGTTAAATTTAAATATTTTTAAATAGGTTTTCAATAGTCTAAGAAACACAATTATATTATGACAGAAGGTCTGAAATATTCAAAGCTGCTTTACTGTCATTGCAACTGTACAATGCAGCCAAAAACACAATGAAAATCACACACCAAATTTTAGGATGATTACTACGTCATTTGTTTGCATCGTTTTATTGAAGTGTTGTATTTTCCAATTTTCTCAGATCAAACATTTTGATTCCATGTAGACAACCGTAATCACCAGTAGCGGTCCAGGTTTTTTGTTCGTTTCTTTGCAAGACAGTAGAGTCAAATGTTCGTCAGCACTACAAAGCACAAAATTGCCAATCGTGATTTTAAGTTTTACCCAAGTGTAAATACACAGCATCACCAATACATGCGTGGAAGGTGTATTTTCTTGCCTTTACTTTTTGTCATGGAAGGCCAACGTTCTTGTATCAACCCCAGAGACATTTGTTCAGTAAACAATCTGAAGACACCATGTTGACATTTCTTCCTCCAAGAATATTTGGACAGGTGAGGAAAAATGAGAGTACCAATTGCAAAAAAAAAATGTAGCCATGTTGCCACTTTGTACTAACCTAACTATAAATGACTTGCTAAGCCTCTGTCACAGCGTATGTGGAGCTAGAAAGACCGCATTTAAGGCAGGAAATGATCAAGGGCATTCAGTATTTTTACACAATTACAGAAACGTGTTTGTTTTAGAGAGCAGAAGGTGACGTTAGTGCACTAATTATGGGACATGATCGGAAGTGAAGATGAGCACCACACAGGGAACAACTTGGTGATTGGATCTCAATTTGGGAACTATGTGAAACAAAACCTGCAACAGGAAAAAAACAATTGGAACAAATGTATACAATGGTGCTGTATCTGATTTGATATTGAGCTTTACACGATGGCCCATACATCATGATGCGAGTATGTGTTTAGGGCCGGCAGCGTTGGATGAATCGCGGGTAAAGGCAGACGTCTCTGATGTGGTGTCTGTTCAGCAGCCAGGTGAGGAAACGCTCGAGACCGAGGCCATAACCGCCATGAGGACACGTGCCATACTTCCTCTGAATGGTACGAGAAAGAAATTCGTAATGCGTTTGGGTAGAAAACATGCTCATTTAAGCAGAGGAGCAAGAAAAAAACAAGACACCTGGAAAATGGTTGCTTACCTGATCAGTGTACCAATAGTACGGGGTTGGGTCGATGCCCTCCCTCTTATAGCCATCCAACAGCTCCTCAGCATCCCAGGTACGCATCGAGCCACCAACAATCTCACCCACATTTGGCATCAAAACGTCAACCTGCGAATGGCAGACATGTCAAGAGGGTTAAGTTGGGACACCGTTTTTCTACACTGAAGAATTTAAATTTTCACTGCAATGCAGTCTTTAACTGGATTTAGTGGATTTGGATGTAGTTTGTTCTGCCCGCGCCCGCAAATACTAGATGGGGTAGGTTTTTATAAAAAAAAAAAAGTTTTTACAGTATACAACTATGTCGGGATTTCGATTTATATTTTCAATGTAGGTCAGCGCTGAGCTCTACTGGATTAAGAGAAAACGAGGCACATAAGGACCCCTATTAAGATCACAATGCAGCATGAGCAGGTGAACAATTTAGCTGTCGATCCAAATATCAATCTTTTCACCATGGCAGAATGCAGCACTTAGTTTTGAATTGAGGCCAGTGCGATCAATAATGGCGCTTACCGATTCTGTGAGCCGCCTGTCCTCAGCGCAGCGCTGCATGTAGAAGGATTTGATCTCAGCTGGGAAGCGACAAAGCAGAATTGTTTCATTGATGGCATCTGTCATCAGCCTCTCGGGGGCCTCTGGGATGTCCTGACGGACACAAAAACAGGATAAGACAAGTTAGTGGAATGTTATTAGGATAACATGTTTGATTTAAAAAGAATGTACAACTGTTAATTTGAAAATAGAATTATATTCAGCAAAGTGCTGCTCCAGTATACAGTGAACATATTCTCAGTGTTCCATTTGCAAAATCAAATATTTTGAAATTTTCTTAACAAATCTTCTATTATTTGCTAAAAACCACAGCAAATTCCACATTTAAGTCCTCATGCAAATCTTTTATAAATCAATTAGCGTTACTTTGGCGTCACCTTGTGTCATTTTGCTGCAAAGGAATGACTATTTACTGAAGGGAATTACAGTACTTTCCAGTCATCTTCTGGCCTCTATAAGTAATTATACTGCTTGGGGGTCATCGTTGCAGATTTGCACAGTTTGTAGCAGGGTTCAGTCCCTGAACTACAGTAGTTTACTGAATATTTTTTCAACCAGAAGAAATTTTGTTTTTTGAAATATCTGTTTTGCAGAGGATTTCTTTATTTTAACAATGCTTCTTGTTCGGACTACAGCAAAGAGCAAAGATATTAAAATAACAGTTGTCTGTCTGTGTTATGCACACCTCTCCAAACTCATAGAAGGTGCCATCATCCTTCTTGACGTCATGTTCTTTGAGCCACACGATGGCATCGGAGTAGTTCATCCTCTTGAATGGCCTTTTAGGGGGTTTGAAGTCCTAAGTACATCATCAAAAAATAAAATAACATGAGAATGTAATTGCCTCCCCAAAACAACAACGGAAAAGATGGGACTTGATCTCGTTTGGTACCGACCGGGTTGATGTCATAGAGCAGTTGCGCAGCAGGAGATTTTAGCACTCGGTCCACAACATCACACACTAAATCCTCCAGTTTGTTCAGCAGATCGTCAAAGGTTATGAAGGGACATTCTGCTTCAATGTGAGTATACCTGCAAGCGTTAAAAAAATGGTGATGGCATTTGGCAACACATTGCGGTTCCACTTCACACAGAATTTTTCTTGGTATTCTCCTACAAAACCAGCTCGCTGGGTTACAAGGAAGCACCTTGAGACTCTATCAGACAACAAATAGTCGTTGACTAACAGCACCTTTTTCTGGCTGTCTTTTCTGGTTCATGTTCAGGTTACTGACTGAAGAATGCGGACATTTGTTATGGTTGGCTCGAGAATAGATTGGCATGCTCACTCTGAGAGGTGCCTGCGGGTCCGGGACTGTTCAGCTCGGTATGACTGAGCGACGCAGAAGCAGTCGCCCAGCGCAGGTATGCATGTTTCCAGGTAAAGCTGGGATGACTGTGTCAGGTAAGCCTGCTCGCCAAAGTAGTTGAGGTTAAACAGCGTGGAGCCGCCCTCCACCTGAGTCTGCACCAAAGTTGGAGGACTGACCTGAGCAGGAAACAGGAAGCAAATGTCACAAGACTCAAAGTGAGATCTCATTACTGAGTACAATCATACAGATGGTGTGATGGTGTGACACTTGTCAATAATTGGACCGATAAGTCCCTCAAACTAGTCCTGCAATACCAGACTAAAATAAAATGACTTCTCATTGGTGTGCTTCACCTCGTAGTAACCACGGCTGAAGAAGTGTTCCCTGAAGCACTGTGTGACCGTAGATCGGACTTTGAGGACCTTGGAAACGTTCTCTCCTCGGATCATCATGTGTCGGTTGTTAAGCTGGACATCCACGTCCGACTCTTCATTCAAGATGTTGTCGGCCCCGCCTGCTGGCGCCAGGCCGATCAGCTCCCAGAAGTCGCAGTGGAGCTCGTGGCCTCCTGGTGCCTAGGGGAGTAACGGAAGTTTATATTTTCTTTGCAATGTGGAAATGTAGTGAAAGAAATACATAATATATAATCAAGTCTTTTTTCCTGCTTGTGTACATGATAGGCAGCTGTGCTAACCTGTTTTCCTTCAGGAACTGGTGTCACAGTCCCATAAAGAGCTACACTGCTCTCCGTGGACAACAATAAGCCATTATAGCACTGACACTGAAGACAAGAACAAGAACAGGTAGTTAGATGTTAATAAAGTGTTAAAGATTAAAAAAGAAAGGGAACTTGAACAAGTAAAAGATAACCATTACAATATAATAAGTGGTGTCACTCACTGAGCAATTTCGATTGTTGGCTTTTTTTTGTTGTTGTTTTTTTTTAAAAGGTAATTATGGGTTAGGTTTTACCAGTTTATCAGACAGCACACACTGCAGGAAACCAGTTCCATCTCTTAGCACGATAAACATCAAGTTTTTGCCTGTAGACAAACACAATTCAATGAAAATGGGCTAACATTTTGAGAGCAGTGAATATAGCCATGAGCATGTAATTTGAAGTCTTCTAACCTTGTCTCCTAAGACGATGAACCCATCCAAACACTTTGACTCTCTGACCTCGCTTTGATCCCAGATTGTAGATTTTTACCTGCAAAAACACAATCCAAAGTTGTACAGAGAAAGGAAAGCTGAAGGCAAGTGGCAGGAGATCGACGCTGCCTAATTTGACCTGCTCTGGTGTTAAGATTGTCCCTTGGATACCAACATTCGACTCATCAAAAAACAGACATAAATGTGAATTGAACATCAATAACATCAGACGTACCGTTTCCGGATCGGGCAAACTGGGGTCCTTTTCAATCATGATTTTCTTGGCTTCTTCCAGGTTCTTCTCTCTCCTCTCATTGTCTTCCGCCTTTACAACAAACATGGACCAAAAAACACAAGTCAGATCAATGAAGAAAAAAAAAAAAAAATGCAGGTATTGTCACAACTAATGTGAAGGGGCAGGTGAGGCACACACCTCTTTCTTCTCCTTGGATTCATTCTTGGCCTGTTCACGGTTAAAAGCTTTCTTTGCACTCTTCATCTGAGTCTTGGAGATTGCGACCCAACGCTGACAGAAATTGCCAAAAATTACAGAAAATTTCCACAACGTAACTTTATAATACAAACAGACAGGATGGATAAAGTTTTACACGCAATAGAGCTACATCAACAAATTGACAAAGATATTGAAAATTAAAAGTGCTGGCAACAAATGTTCAATATTGATTTGATGTGTTGCATGATTGTCATTCGTTGCAACGAATAAATAAAAAATAAAGTACACAATGTGTACAAAGAAATACCACTACCTCTTCTTCTTTCTGTGAGTCTACGTAGATAGTAGGGAATGGTTCTTTGCCAATGAAGAGCAGAGCCTGAGAAGGTCAATCAAAAACACAATAATCAGATATCCGAGTGATAATATTGTTGGCACCATAACCGACATTGGATTCCCATTAAAGCACTCTTGACAGTCATTTTGTCGAGCTTGACCTTGTGAGTTGTTGCTTCATATTAGATTAATAGAGCAGAGTGTTTTGTAGACGTTTTACTTTATAAGTGGTTTCCTAATTCATACACAAGCAACATTACAATTTAAGAAAAGACAAAAATCAACCTGACAATCACCATAATGAATTTGAGTTAGTATTTGTAATAACAGTGGTTAACCACTAAAACGCAACTTATTGTGCTTACCTTGAGAGGTGTCTTGAAAGGTTTCTGCTCGGTCCCATCTCCATCCTGGTCGCTGCCGCATTTGTCCGACACATACATTTCCCCTGAGGTGCACAAGTAAAATAGATTTACAAACAAAATCTCCTAACATGTTTCATTTGAAATTGAGGGGTACCATTCCTGATCGACTGCAAGTGTCACTGTTTAAAGTTATTTTACTCATAAGTTCTCAAATGGTTAAGCTTGCAGTTAAATTGGTTCAAGCAGTAAAATGATTCAAATATTTGCCTTAGGATATGACTACAAGTATGTAACTGCTTACGCTTACTGAAACTAGTCCATCAACTTACATGTTTGTAACTACCCCCAAAATCTCGTGCTGATGTGAAAGTTTGAAATAAAGGTGTAATGTTCAGTAGAATGAAGTCATCATCGAGTTAAACTATGTGTGTATTATTTAATATAAGCTGCCATCTTGAAATGAGAATGAAATAAACACATAAATAATCCAAATATCTCAAAAAGCCCATATCAGTTTCAGACACGTTTGTAGTTTTGATATACAGAGACACAAAAGTACATGGTCGAAATTAATCAGACATGACAATAATGATTGATTAATGAATTAAAATGAGGCACTAATATATACAAGCTAAATATACATGATTTACAATCCTCAAAGTGGCTCCTGCAATATTCATTGAGAAATAATAGAAATCTCTTGTCCAAATAAACTCAGCTTTAGCGGGCAAAGACGAAATGCTTATTTATGTATACCGTTTATAATACATATATAAACTGCTTGCCACAGATTTACACACTCAAGTGACATACCATGAAAGAGGCTTGATGATTATTATTGATCATAATCATAATCTACACTGAATAACAGTCACACTCCCCACGTGTACAGTGTGTGTGTGTGCGTGCGTGTGTAAACCAAGTCGTGACAATGCCTGACGCAACACTAGATTCTGACAGCTGTGATGGTACCTTGAATGATCTCATTTGCACATCACGCCCGTTTTACAATCCTACCGTGTAATACATCTTTTGTTAGCACGTTAACAGGGCTTCACAGCAAATTGGTGAAAATAGAATTGAATCTTGGAGCTTGGGAATTACTAGCATGCTAAATGCTAGCATGCTCCTGACTGATGCAATTGGTAAGCTACCGTTCACATGTCATCAGAAGCTAGGTGGCTAACATATTTAGCTTTCAGATTTCCATTGGTTTCTTACCAACAGACAATTGGTCCACACCTTTGGTTATATCTGTAGCCATGTCAGTCCAGGGGCTGCTGTAGTCCGCTAACAAAATGATTCAGTACAACACACACCGCAAGAGAAAACTGCCGGTGCTTTGCCGATCCAGCCGCATTCGCTGAAATCCGGAATTTAAGTGTCCTTCTTCCGGGCAAGGCAGAAGACTGGCGCTGATTGGACACCTTCGACTTGATTAAATACCCGCATATGCAATTGGTGGAAGCCAAACATGTAGTCCAATAATACTTAAAAAGTATTTGTAGTTTTTGTGTCATCGGTGCGTCAAAATATTCCAGTCGAGTTATTTTTGGGGATCAAATTATTGGTATTTTTGGTGTCACCCACTGTAATAAAAGTAGTGCAATCACTGCTGCTGTAATGGTCTACTGAAGTTGTAGTGTAACAAGTAGGTTAATATCACGTGATTGACTGGTTGTCCTTAAAATGTTCTCTGCATTATTTTGAGACAGATTACTGAAATCTCATGTCCAAATTAATTCATTTTAACATGAAAAATTCAAATTACTTCTATGGAGGCCATTTTTAATTTTGTAACTGTTTTCCCTTTATTTTAATCAAACTAGTGTTCAGACTGGTGTACAATGAAATTAACAAAGATATCATTTTAGTCAGATGTCTCTAAATGATCGTTAACATTAATCTACAAAGTGACTGATAACGAAGTCATTGTTGGGCACAATATTTTCCCTTTCTTTGAATTCCTACTGTTATTAGCGTGATCTTCATCACTTAAACACAACTAATTCTCAAAACTTTAACATGACAATATTGTAACACAGAATAACCCAAATCATGTACAAAATACTAACACGGCCCAAGCATCAAGAGAGCCCATAAGGAGGGTTTCCACATTTTAATGGAAATCATGATCCTTCTAATTATGAGAAGAACACACCCTGGGCTGTACTGTCCATCAATAACGATCCAGCAGAGGGAATGAGATGAAATAACCCAGAGTGGAACCCACAATGACGCCGAGAAAGATCCAAGTGTTGAAGGACATGACACACAACATCAGCATGTAGCCCAAAGTCACCTGCAGCAAGTGAAGAAATGTCTGGATTCCATGTAGCAACCAGCTGAGGACCAGGATATAAATAATACATTTATTTATTCATATGCATTTGGCAACTTCTCTGATGCTTTTCAAAAAAAATTATGACCTGTCAAACACAAAGACATGGAGGAGAAACTAAACCTACGTACTTGCTCTTGTTGCTCGGAAAGATGGGGTTTGATTCTCTGGGAGTCAATGAAGCTTCAGAGGAGCTGTTTTCCACCACAGGGCTGCTGGAAAATGGAGTAGAATATTGAGCCAACAGGGTGCTCCTGCTCAGCCATACCCTCCACACTTTTAGCAGCTCGTACAAGACCGTCAGTAGCATGACCACTATCACTGACAAAAACATGCCTGAGGGGGGAATACACACACAAAGATTTTTACACGCTCAGAATGTTAAATATGATACAAATGACATATTCAGATCAGAAAATAATAACCTTAAATGATAAACATGACATAAAGTTTAGATTTTATATTTATTTTTTTAAAGAGCTTCTTAACACCCGCCTTATGAACATTCGTAGATAGAAACAAACACTGACTAAAGGATTTTACATGTCTACCTAAAGAAAATAAATATATGGATACCTCCAGGGCTGTTCACATGCCAGAAGTCAAACAGCAGTGTCACGTTACTTGACACCTGAAATGTCATCTGAAAAAAATATATGAAAGAGAAATCATCAGCATATGAAGAAGATTAGCACATACTATTTAGCATTTAAATGAGTCCATGCCAGGAATTCCATCACTGCCGATGTGGAAATTAAATTAAATTCACATGACATAAAAAACAAACCATTTTTGAGGCAAAACAGGATACAATATTTTTGTTGTGTACTGTATGGTTTTAACAGCTTGTTAATAAAGAACGCACTTAAATTCTCTCAAATTAGGGCTTGCTTGGATTTACTTAGTGGTGTTTCAGCACTCTAAACAAATTGGGTTAGACACGCTTCTGCTTGGAATTAATAAATTGCAGACGTGATCAATTGATTTGGGGCAAAGTGATGCTAGTTTGTGTGTGAACTTTATCTCAACCACATTCCCACCCCCACATCCAAGCTGTGTGAAATTTCCATCTGCCAATGTCAGCTAAGATATAAATGCTACATGCCAAACTTAGACTCTCATGAGCAAACGAGGAGTGACAATCAAGTAATGATTTTTTTTAAGTTACATTGCATGTCATAGCTATTATTTAGGATACTTTGCATTATGATAAGCAAACGTAAGCACAATAATGTTGAGTTAAGCAATTGAAGAAAAGATTTGCAGTTCTCCATTTCAGGATCTTGTCACATTTTGAAATATTTAAACAGCTTTAAACATGATTTATTTTAACATAGTGTATATTCATTTGACATTCTCTTTCCCAACTAAAGAGCAAAAGGAAAGACAGTTATCAAATACAGTTAGTACTGGATTAGCATATTTACCCAAAAGCACGTCAGTAGCCTTCAGCAGCTCAAGTTAACAAATTAGCGGCAAAGAAAATTCTTGTGGTAATAAAGAGTAAATACACACCCATCTCCAGACAATAATTCACTGTATAAACAGCAAAAAAGTGAAGAAATATTTGGTGGAATATTTCTTTGTAAAACAAAAAAATGCTACAAAATCCTTTGTGGATACATTGAAAGATAAAATACCCTTACATTGGGGATCTTGGGCCTCGACTTGTTGGCAAGGCTATCTTACTTAAATTTTAAATTAAAACCCGAGACGATTTAAGAAGTATTGAAATAGTTACAATTTTTATTTCTGATCAAATACAATATGAATATAGATGTTGGTAATGTTGGAATATGGTAAAATCTGATCTACTATAAGGATAAATATATCAAGGCAAGTCAAATATATTTTTATAACGACCACAAAAGGTCTTTATGGGCTTCACATGTTCCCGGTTGACAATAATGACATTACCTGATCTCAACCCTCATCACATTTTCAATAAACATTGCGCATTTAGGTGGGCTGGTCTGAGTCATGAAACTCCAATGCTGAAAATGGATTTCACTCAGAATTTTGTCTTTACTTCATTACTTTGAATGCCATAACTTTTTTTTTTCTGTCTTTTTATGATTGAAATAACGAATCTTTTCACTTGTATGCTTATGGCCGCATCGACACTTGATTGTCAAACACAGGCAGCGTACAAATAGAATTTATTCCAAACGCACACGCGGTGATCTGAGTGAGAATTTGGATTAAAATCACAAAACTCACGGTCATCATGTTGAACTTGCTGGGCGAAGGAACGCGTCAGTTGCTGTTTAGTAATTAACTTCGTTTACCCATTACGGGCGGGCGGGCGTCTTTTTCTGGCTTTTGACTCTTCAAATACATTTTTGTTGCACTCTTCGACTTGGACAGACGAACGACACCACCCACTGTACCGCGTGACTTTAAACAATAAACAAGAGGCTGACGGGTAATGGAGTTTTTGCAGTGAGACGGACTGAGAAACATTTCCGGTTTATGTGGCCTCTACGCATGCGCATTCACATCAAGCCTATATGTCCATTTAGTTTTTATTTTATCACCCAGACTTTACTTGTGTTGAAAAGATGCCATAAAAGGTATTCGAAAAAAATAACATGTCGGACTCTGTTCTTATTTCATTGATGCCTAATATTCTAATATTCGGTTTAACTGGACTCTACGCATGCGCATTCACATCAAGACTATATGTCCATTTAGTTTTTATTTGATCGCTCAGACTTTACTTGTGTTAAAAAAGATGCCATAAAAGTTTTTCGAAAAAAATAACATGTCAGTCTCTGTTATTTCATTGATGCGTAATATTCTAACTGTTGTTGTGACGAACCTCTTCCACAGGAGGTCAGGAGTACACCAGTACTCAGTTTGTGAGACTGGTTAATCGTTTAGCCAGGCTTCATGCACATGCATTCACTGATATTTAGCATTATAATATATGCAATTTAAAGTACGAATGAGTGATACATAAAACATAATTGAATAAATGGACCTGAAGCCGTTCAGACCGCAACTATACGTGCTGGACTTCTACATTGGTTTGTACCCAAGTGCACAACAAAGAGGAATGGAATAGGCTGATTTGAATTGCAATTTATACATGTCAATAACAATATACCATCTCGGAATTCTTAGTCGAATGAGCAGATTATATTTTGATAACTTTTAATAGCAGTAGTTTAAAAATATGCAGCTTAATAACAATGTGATTTCATTTTAGAAAAACCCAAAAAATCCAGTGTTTTGGAAACACTTAAAATGTGACATTATTCACAAATGATCAAACAAGTCAGATAAATGTGTTGTTCTATTGTACACATTTGTTATATTACAGTGTGTACTGCACCTGTAAACCAGTTACAAGTATAGAGAGAGAGAAAGAAAAAAATAGGTACCACTTGTCAATATGTGCAAAAGGATGAATGTAAAAGCTGCACAAAAAAAGTGGTTAATCATTTCACTATCATACTCTTTGGTCTAAAGAGGGCAAACCAAGGATGTTGCACACAATGCAAAATCCTTTCAGTCGAACAAATTTTTCTTGGCAATGATGAGAGTTGCATTCCTACAGCAATTCTAGCAGGTGTAAGGGCCTGTTGTTTCTGCTTGACATCAACAAAGAAACATTTATATGCATGAAGTCTGTAGGAATAGTCCACATTAACTGGACAAGTAGACTCTGACCTACACCCTGACAGAGAGGGAGTAACTCCATTAAATGCTCCAACAGTGAATGACAAGAGCCAGAAACGTAGAAGGCAAACATTCAGTAAAATGCAGAAAAGTATTATTGCCATTTTAATTACAGTAAAACAACTTTGTTTCTGGTTGTGCCATAGTTGAAAACCATATGGCAACTGCTACGGTCATAAAATAGTGCTAAGATTTGTGTCTTGATTCACACAGGAAGAAATTATTAGTAAACAAAAAGAATAATACATTAGATACATTCAGATTAGCAGGTGTGCAGATCTCAGCCAATGTTCATCTCAAATATGTTACATATAATTAAAACCAGTGTCATGACAGAAATTAGATTACGGTGTGCCATGCAGTTAAAAGTGATGACAGAATAAATGAACTTCAAATTTGAGGGAAAGAAGTGAAAATTAACTGGCAAATCACCTCAGAATAAAGACAAAGGATGGCTAGTAAAAGTGGGCCCAGTGCAACATGCTATCACAGCACCGCACCCAAGGCACACAGCATTTACCAGAAAAAGAAGCAGTGTTCAAAGCCTTTTGTGGCTTTGGGTTAAATTACATCCACACCTGGCCTTTCTGCCTTAGAGCTCATTTTCAGACTCAACCACTGCTGATGAGTGCAGGTCTCTTCTTGCGTGATCCGCATCCAAAGCCTCCACTGCGTCTAAGTCTGCTGTACAACTTGCAGGAGGTCAAACTATTAGTCAAGTTGATGTTGTGCTCGCTGTGATTATCTTCACAACTGTCTGATAACAGGACATATTCTCTCCAAGGGAATTAATTTCTCCCAAGGCAGCCGAAGCAGCCATTGGATCTGGTCTCTCTCATCTAGTGTTGATAATGGTCAATACCTATGTATTATGTGGTCCAGTCACAAAACATCACTTCAGGTCAAGTCACTTATCATGATTTCAATTTCTCCATTACCCATGTGGGCAGGTAAGGACTCAGGACTCTCGTCTCAGGTATCAGTCTGTCCAGGTTACCTCAGAATACTCTGACCTGCTGTTTGGCTACTATGTGCCAGTTAGAGCACAGAAAAATAAAATTTAATTGGGTCCACATCGGTTTTCATCATAGCAGATAAAGTCCAGTCACTTTTAAATCTTAATTTAAGCACAGTGGTGTTAAAACTGCTCTATCTATCACAGCATGTGTGATCAAAATCAAATTCTTATTTTCACAAGACACTAACTCTTTGTACTTGTCGAGGACATGTTCATCTTTGGTGTTATGGAGTTGGTCTTGTTTTCATGAGGGTATTTCCATGATCCGGAGCTGTGGGCGGTGCTTTTTCATCAGCTTCTATTGTCCACTGTTTAAACTGAAGTTGGTGCTACTGCAACTTTCTTCATAAGTGGGTGGAGGCTCTGTGACAGAGTGATATGAACAGAAGAAGTCACATTGCGTTACTTTCATGAGTCATTCAGAGAAGTTGCTTCATCAACCACTTCTTGTATTGTCTATATATTTTTAAACTGAATTAGTGCAACTGCAGCTTTCTTCATAAATGGGCAGAGGCTCTGAGACACAGATTCAAACCGGATAGGAGATCGTATTGCATTATTTGCACGAGTCAGTCCGAGAACTTGGAAAAAAAACTTACACAAGTAAAAATGAATAGGACATTTGAAATTCTTGAGAGTACCAGGATTTACCTTTAAGGGGGGAAAAAAAACCAAAACACTGCATATTTGCTATGAAAAAAAAATATTGCTCTGGGCTTGGTTGCATTCCCACACTTGAATAGCAAAGATATTGCAATATGAAAATAAAGTTACTAATTAATCAGTTGCATTTCAACTTATGTTAGGTTACCCACAAATAACCTACCCTTTTGTGTAGGCTTTTTCTGACATTTTTGACATTGTACAGGTTATTGGTCACGATAATGGTGGAAAATGTTTTTAAATTACTTCTTACTTATTGCTTAAAAAGGGCATTTAAACATGGTTTTAGTATCACTTCACTGGTTCTTTTATATCAAACAAATTATTTTAGGTGTATTACCTACATTTTAATTATTTAGGTAATGCACCTAAAATAATTTGTATTATCTAAATTATTTAGGTAATGCACCTAAAATAATTTGTTTGATATAAAAGAACCAGTGAAGTGATTAAAAAGGAAAAACAAAATGAACTTAGTACAACTATGGTTATAGTATATTCACATTCATTCGGGCTGAATGAACTCTAGAGATTGAGAAAATGAATTTATTATTATTTGCGCATATAAAGGACCCTCTGTGACACAAATGTGATATTTCCCAGCATGTATTACCATGAGCTTACCATGAGGATAGTCCCAACTGCTATATTCTGGAGGCAAGATGAGAGCACAGGAAGTGGGGACAGGTGTGGGGTCTTCTTCAGTAAAGAAAGGTATGGTGGCCCCAGTTGAAACACAGAACAAGGGGGCAGACGCGTCAGGCTGTCTGTGGCTAGGTAGCAGCGCTGTACTGGGTGCATGGCTAAAGGCGCTCGGTGACATGTTGACAGCCTCACGTTGCTGAGAATGACTCTTGGTGGGAATCGCTTCACTGGCATCAACACCTGCACACAGCTCGTCGTCGCCCTCAATCGGAGGGGCACTGGGCGTCAGTCCTGCTGCATTGGGTGAGAGTGCCACATCGCTGTGGTCTAGACAAGAAGGTACAGTCCTTGCAGGAGACAAGTTCAAGGCAATGTTCCCAATGTAGATGGGCAGGTTGACAACTGCCTCCGGAGATTTTAGTGCGACCTGTAACCAGAAACAATTACTGTATATATGAGATTTTTGTTCTGACAAACAAAGTAGAAAAGATTTATGAGTACTTTGGGGAATTCAATGACACATCTGACAATTCCAAACTATATCGTGGCTTCATAATAATTTGCTTATGAAATAATTTCAGTCAGTAGAAAGTGTTGGATTTGATTGATTAAGAGTTTGGACAACTAAATGATGCAAAAAATGTTGAAAGAAAGGGGCAGCACACTTCATCAGGCACAAATTTTTTAATGTCTTTCTTAATCAAATGAAATCTGCAAATGTGTCAGTTTTTAATTTGAGTTAAATAGCACTTGGGAAAAATTTAGAATGCGAAAAACCAAATAACACCTTTTCCCCCCACAATGTTCTTATGCGTCTCATTTGTAAAACCCCAAAGGGAAATGTAAATATACTCTTACAATTGTGCCAGGCATGAACAAGCAGTCCCACAGACCTGAATGAAATAGTCGATATCTATGAGGCTGCAGCCTATTAACGAAGACTGAGGAAGAGGTGGGACAATGATCTGTTCTCTCCACTCTGCGTGTTTCCCTGCCTTAACTCCGGCTCCCTCCACCTCTGCGATGGTTCGGAGGTCAAATATATGCCGCTTTGTCTTGTAAGTCACTTTCTGGTAAGAAAAAAAGAACATGCAAACAAAGACGTGTCAGTAATCACAGGCGGAACTAGATTTTTTTTTCCTTGAACCAGCTCAGTGGCCTAGTGGTAGAGTGTCCGCCCTGAGACTGGAAGGTTGTGGGTTCAAACCCCGGCCGGGTCATACCAAAGACTATAAAAATGGGACCCATTGCCTCCCTGCTTGGCACTCAGCATTAAAGGTTGGAATTGGGGGGTTAGATCACCAAATGATTCCCGAGCGCGGCACCACTGCTGCTCACTGCTCCCCTCTCCCCCAGGGGATGGATCAAAATCACATGGGGATGGGTTAAATGCACAGGACAAATTTCACCACACCCAGATGTGTGTGTGACGACCCTTGGGACTTTAACTTTTTTTTTTTTTCCTGAGGTGTAGCCAAGGATATCTCAGGGGTCTGCAAAACATCTATCTATCCATCTATCTATCTTTACACCCCCCCCCACCCAAATTCTTTAGAAAACACTGATATGCATTCATCATATGTTCCCTGCGAGGGGCAGGAGGAAATGTGGGGAAATATTCACAGAAAAAACAGAAAAAAAAAAAAAAAACTAAAATGTCCATTGTCTGGTCTGGCACCTGCATAGTTCTCGATGGGGGTAGGGGTCCGAAGGGGCGTGGGAGCTCTAGCTCCGCCAGTGTTACTAGTACAAATCCTTTCACACATCTATCCAGCAATTGCAGGGTTTAACGTTCCTTTTAAAAATGAGCAAAGAAATCACAATTGGTCCAACTACTATTTTGCCTGACACTAATTCCATTGTTTGGGTATTCTCATGATTATAAAAATGTGATGTTTCAGAGAGGAGGTGGTGGTTTTACAAGTAAAGTGTTTCTTCATAAATCATTTTCATTTCCTGCGATTGTTCAGGGTTTTAGGCTTTACCTGTATGAGACTTGCCAGTACACATCCTGTGTCTTTTCCAGACTTGTTGTGGATCTCGGCGGCTAACTTGATCACCTGACCAGGGATATAGCCCCTGAAGTCACTGTGAGCTTTCAGCATAAGGGTCCCAGACTTCACCAGAAGGTAGTTAAATTTCTTTGTGGTGACAGCGTAGTTAAAATGCTGAAAAGACAGAGAAGCAAATTGAATTCAGCATTTGCAAGCGAACATTGTGTCACTTTGCTGCACTGAGATCTTCCTCAGACATGAAATCAAATAAGCTTTAATCACAGCTAAAGGTTAATGTTTGTTTGGTTAATAAGATCTGCACTTACATCAATATCCGGGACCTGATTAAGGTTGAGCAGGTTGAGAAGGTAGAAGGGCCTCTGGGCTTTGTAGTCCTTGGCAAAGCGAGGCGTGTCAATGGCAGCTTTCACACAGTAAGTAATCTTTCCAAACGGCCCTTCAAAAGAGGTCGGTGCTGCAGCTGATGGATAGCCAGAAAAAAGGGAATTTTTAGTCCTATGTCTTAAATATTGCACTTGATATGTTTTGTTTCAACCGCATTGTGTGACATGAGATGGATGTGCTGCAAATGTAAAATAAACTCTAGGTATTTACTGTCATAAATAACCGGAATAACTCACCGTTCAAATTTATTTATTTGCCAAAGAGGCTTGATTTAATGTCATTACTCGCAAATGGTCAACGTCATACATGCAGTATGTTCGCAAAGGCGATTCATCTCAGAGTAACAAATACGAAAGAGGAACAATTATGTGTCACTGCTCCATTTTCACAGTTCCCCTCTCCATGCATAATCTTTGTCCCAGAGGAACTACAATATTAAAATAAGAAATGATAACCGGTGTCCGTGTTTCACTTTGGAGGGTCCACCTTATGCCTCAATGTTAATTTAAAAAATATCCTGCACTCATATAAGGAGATCTTGAGGGCAATATTTTTTCCCACCTTGACATTGGCTAAAATCACCCACTTGCTCTTCTTATGCAAAGTCTTTCAGTCAGAGAGCATGAGAGGGGGCGAGGAAACGCAAGGGGGCATGACGACCAATTAATCCGCGACTGCACAACAGGAGAGGGACTAAAAATAAACCGAACCCCTTGTGCTTCAGCCCACGCTAAGTATGCGTGTGTGAGATAGCAAACTTCACTCTAACTAGGTATGTTGCATTGATCTCAAGGTTACTCGCACAGTGATACTAAAGAGCCGTTTAGAAGGCACATGTTGATGTATTTGAGAAATTCATTCCACGTTTCTTAAGGAAGGAATCAAGAATCACCCCACCACTTACAATCACAATTCTGTGGGAATTTGCTTTGTGCAATGCTGTACCAAGTGATCAGATGTCCTGGATTTCTAATAAAAATCCATGCAACATTTTAGTAAGAAAACAAAGGTGTGCCCTGAACACCAATAAAGTCAAACAGTTTATGAAAAGAAAGTTCACACCTGGGATGAGAAACTGGAAAGGGAAATTGTGTTCGCCTGCTGTCAGAGTTCCTGTGAAAACAAAACAAAAGAATTGATCACTTACAATACAGTGTAAACACAACTGAAATAAAACACACAAAAGAGAAAAACATTTGCTGGTGCAGAGATAAGCACAAGCCCTCGGTTTTTTTTTTTCTTTTTCTGTAGCCACAAGCAAACATTGGCTATCAAGGCGGTGGCTTATTTTCCCTGTGGAATTGAGTTTCACAGTTGGAGATTATGTTGCTCAAAAGACAGATGAACTGATATGTTGTTTGAAGGGGACCGACAACTGAAACTAGCTAACAAGGGTGATTAATAGCCCAATTAGTCATGGCTAAAACACGTAACTGGTAAAGCATTTCCCAGCAAAGTTAATCAATAATAGATAAAAGAAAAGAAAAAAAAAGCAGCAATTGACCCAAAGATTGAGTGCATTCTTCTGCACCAGTACAACTTTGGGTCAGCATCCTTTTAAGCACCTGCCCTTACGGATTATTGACTGATGATGTCTTGGAATTTAATGATGACAAAACTATGACGGTGCCTTATACCTGCCTGAATTTTTGAAGCAATGCTTATAGCCGTGTATGTTCTCATTTTTTTTAATCTCACTGTGCTGAGAGACAACAGCATCAAAACAAAATCACCATTAACACAACAGTGTTCTGTTATTATTTAATGAATATGACCTACTTAGCGCATTGTTTACTCCATAACAATAAGGTTTCCATATTACAAAAAAACACTTTTTAAAACGTTTGCATTTGTACTCACAAAGACAATGGGCCTCATCCACTAATTGTGGGTATGCACCAACCTTATGCATCGTCTTGAAACAAGACGCAATAAACGTGCACAGCGTGCCATTTGTCGCAGTTGCATGTTTAACCGAATTGGCAAGAGCATCTGCAGGAGTTTCCACCACAATTAAGATAATGGGCCGATGAAGATAATTCATAGTCTTGTAGCGATGACAGCTCATTTAAGTCAGAGCCGAATATATCTCTCCTCACGACATGCCACTCTTTCTAAGTGGTCTGTTTCATGAGATGAGGGAGGGGGGTTACTGTGTGTGTCATGTTAACTATTATAGCCAAGGATGACATGAAGAAAGAAAAAGAAGTTTACATTTATCTATGTCTATATACAAAACACATGATCTCACTGTACAGTACATTCAAATTGATTGGTCCATAGTTGAACTCGTTATTATTATGCCTTTTTTGACAAATACTTTTGGGAGCTTGTTTGATGCGTCTCGTGTTGGGTGATCACAAACACATAACTGGCAGTTTTTATTCATTTTGCTGGCGTATCGTGCAATAAATGATGAAGATGTGGCTTATTAGAAAAAGAGCTCAAATTCTCAATGACAGAATCCCATTCATGTATGGTGTATAATAAAATTGTGATTTTTTTTTTAAATTGACTCAATTTTAGTGATTGAAAAATAACATGAGGCTATAGAAAGGTTAACTTATTATCCTGTTCCATTATTTCTTATCATCTTGCTACAGCAAGCTTGGGTTGAGGTCACATCAGCATCATCAGCAGCAGGAGGAGGAGGAAAAATATCTTAGTTTTTTGTAAGTTATTAGCTGATAATAGTGACAGAATGAAGAGTTGAAACTGACACGTTCATATTATCATCACTCTTCCAGGCATCACATTAGTCATATGTTGTCCACTTTTTTTTTTTTTTTTTTGCTTAAGCGTACATCCCATTGGCATCTATCTTTGTGCTAGTTATTTACCTCACTTGTTTCCCACCGCTTATGCGGCTTAGTCCTTGGGGCAAAGCAGGCCAATTTTGAAAGAGATTGAGATACGGAAAAACTGCAGCGATAAAGGGAAGGACAGAGAGGCTGTGTCATGCATTATTTATGCCCTGCTCTGTAAAACGTGTGCTGAGGGGTTGATTGGATTGTATTTTTGCTCCCATTCTTATGTACAACTAAAACTACACTACTACAATAATGTATTAATAAAATAATTTGCACATAATTTTACATACCAGTGTTTTGGAATAAGATGTACTACATTCATGTTTAATACTTTTACAATTTCAGGAATAATAGTGACAGTTACTTAGCCAAACCACCTCTAAATATAAGCAGCTGTTAGCGGGATTGTTGTAAAAATGAAATAAAAATATATAAAATACAATTGTAAAACTAAAATAAATAAAATTAAAAAAAAAAACAAGGCTCGAATTACCTTTGTCAGCGACAGACAAAGTGCTGTTGAAGTACTGCTCCGCAATAGTCCACGATGTGTCGTTCACTTTATTGGAAATCCCACATGAGCCTTGACAGTTCACCTTGATGGCTGTGTAAAGAAAGAAAAACAATGACGTGATTGTGATTGAATGTATACTTTACATCTAATGGATGCTTTGCAACATTAAACAATACTATTGAATCATTCTCCCTTTTGATTGAAATTTGAAGGCGAGAGATGACCCCATCAGGATCTTATGCTCATACATTAGCAGATACTGATGCCGATAACCATCACCTGGTTTAGGTGAACATTTTTCAATTTTAAATCTTCCCATTTAGGATTATTTTAATCACTGATTAATGTCAATTATTTTTGGCCTCTGGTTGGATGAAAGCTGCAAAGAATGAGAGGCAATGATTGACATATATACTAATCAACCAATCACAATCGGTGGCTAAAAATATATGCAAATAAAGACCATAACATCTGTAGTTGGTTTTAGAGTACATCTGCAGTGTGATCACAGCCCCTCTGTGTCACCTCTCATCGACCTTTTACTCGTGAGGATAAGAAAGCCCTCTGATAAAATACATATAAATACATATACACGTGCACACACCCACAGTCTGACAGCAGCCAGAGGATTAATCAGAGGCAGCCAAGCAGCACTGGGAAAAGATAAGATAATTCCTAATATTTATTTTAACCTCAATCCCAAATTTGAGCCTGAGTTATAAAAGAAAATAATTAAAACAGGAGTGACTGGGTCTAATATTCATTAATTTATTTTATATACATACATACACACACACATATATATATATATATATATATATATATATATACACCTATACACCTATACATACACATATATATATATACACATATACATACACACATATATATACACATATACATACACACATATATATACACATATACATACACACATATATATATATACACATATACATACACACACACATATATATATATATATATATATATATATATATATATACCCACATATGTATGTATATGTATATATATATATATATATATATATATATACCCACATATGTATGTATATGTATATATATATATATATTAGTCGTTGTCAAGTAAAGTCAAGTCAAGTCTATTTGTATAGCCCTAAATCACAAACAGTCTCAAAGGGCTTCACATAGCCAAAAATTGACAATTATTCTCAAAGCATCCCCTGATCATAAGCTCCCAAAAGGGCAAGGAAAAACTCAAAAATTATTGTGTATTGTGCAATAGAAATTGTTTTTATTGTTTGCATCCAATTATAGTGCATCCATTCTGGTTCAATACATTTGAATCATTTGACATGTGCAAAACATAAACTAGCATTATTTGAAAAATGCAATGCAAAAGAGAGCATTTGACCAAGCTTTCCTTCGCACCTTTGAATTCCACCAGTCTCGCTCAGAAAAGGCGGACACACACGAGGAGGCAGATGGCATTGCCAGATTGTTGGCACAATTTCATGAAGGAGCGAGAGTTGAGCCTTGTAACGATGCCCACAAATAAACATTTTGAATAATAAATGAAAATTTAACTATAAATAAATAAAGATAGAGTAAACAAATGTGAGAAACAACTGTCTTTGTTCTAAATGTATTCTCCTAAAGCCATTCACATCTGAAACCCCCCCCGATATATTTACGTGTCTTGGGGGATTTCAACAGAGACTGTCTGTCTAGAGATAAATAATGGGCAGCGACTTGACAGACTCATGGAGCCAGATGGACCATGACAAAGGATGTCACATTAGTTTGAATAGTCGCAGAAAGAAAGAAGAGATACTGTAAAATCAGTGTTTCACCATTGGAGACAACATTAAAATAAATCAACATCTTCAACTCTGTCATCTCAAGTTTGGTCTCTTGTGTTTGTTCATTACTATAGTCTCTAAAGCCCAAATCAGACATGGCTAGTCTCACTAAGGTCGTAGAAACCTTTTTTTTCACGTGCTTCTGTCACAGATCACTCCTGAGACTATTGCTCACTCACCCCAACCTGTACTCTCTTTTTCCCTCATTTCTCGTCATTGCTCTGAACAGTTAATGCAAACTATGTCAAGTCCTACACCTTCTTCATCTTGACTCTTTGCAAACTCACTAACCCACTGCCTCTCTTTTATTCCCCACACTGTGAATAGCCGACATTCTGCCTGTCATCAGATGGCTTCTCTACCACATACATGTAGAGGCAGAAGTTACTAATTCTTGCTTCTTTAAACCCTTCCCCAGGTGGAGTGCCATCCCCGCTTTAGCTTCTGAAATATCCAAACTCTCCATTCAGTTCTTATTTCTGGTGCAAAGGCATTTCGACAACAGGTCTTTCATTTCGGAACCGGTTGGCTCAGTCAGTCACTGAACAAGCATCATTGAAGTGATGATGTTATGACTCGGGATTAAAATGCATCAAATTTGATTGGGATGTGTAAATAAATGATTTCATGAAGTTGCACAACAGAAGTTGAATAGTAGCTGGAAGTTGAATATGGTAGCACATGAATGTTCACTAGGGGCCAAACAATGAGCCGTTCAACTTGTAAGGAAAATGTCACTCACCAGTGCTCAGGATGCTACGTGTAGAGCATTGCTCTGACTCAGCAGCCAGCTGGATTTGTTACCAACACATTGGAGTTCATCCAAATCCTCTTTATGGTTCAGTGCGAGTGTACGCTAGTAGACACAATCCTGGTGCTGCTGCCCGTCAGAGAGAAGATGTCGTCAACAGGTTTTTTTTTTTTTTTTTCCCCCTGGATGAGTATTTCACTAGAATATGTGTATAATTCGAAAGATATAACAACAATCTCATTGGTGCTGATAGGGACCAGAATCAAAACTACTATTACGTTTCACATGGTGTCAGATCTTATATTTCAAAAATCCAACCATTCGACTAACTTTGGCCTCTTAATGAGGGTGAGGAAGGCTCGACCTGCCTGAGCTTGTTTTGCTCTTTTTCTTTGTCGCAAAACCTATTCACCCAATGGAGGAATCCTATCCTTCAGGGCATAGTTTCCTGTTAAACTTTGTGTTTGTTTTGCACCACTTGCTTTCTTCCTTTTTGCTTTCTCACACCAAATGTACATTTACTACTACAGAAAATGTTGAATTATAAATGTATCAAAAACACAAAACAAGCAATCGGACTAGATTATTTAAGAGTAATTAACTGTGATTAACTGACGGAATGAAGTTCCTCTTTGCTGTATCATTTTGCATGTGTTCTTAGATGCAGATCTTACATTCTTAGTACCTACAGACAGGTTTGCATCAAAGACCTGATATGGTGTTTTGAATACACAACAAAAGAAGTTGGAATGGGTTGAATCGGTTGAAAAATGTAGAATTTAGAGTGAAAAAACTAAATTTTGTAGAATTTGGTGTGAATTTCAAAATAAAATTTTGGGAAATTTTGGTAAGTGGGAAGGTGTGGAATAGGTAGGCAAAAGATGAACAGTTGAAAGTTGGAATGGGTTGAATCGGTTGAAAAACGTAGAAGTTAGAGTAGAAAAACGAAATTTTGGAGAATTTGGTTGAATTTCAAATTTGAAATTTTGGAATTTTTGATAGGTGAGAAGTTGTGGAATAGGCAGGCAAAAGATGAACAGTTGAAAGTTGGAATGGGTTGAATCGGTTGAAAAATGTAGAAATTAGAGTAGAAAAACGAAATTACGAAGAATTTGGTTGAATTTCAAATTTGAAAATTTGGAATTTTTTTGTAAGTGGGAAGTTGTGGAATAGGTAGGCAAAAGATGAACAGTTGGAAGTTGGAACGGGTTGAATCGGTCGAAAAATGTAGAAATTAGAGGTGAAAAACGAAATTTCGTGAAATTTTGTCGGAATTTTTAACGAGAAAACGTGAAATTTTTGAATTTGGGAATTTTGGGAATGTCGAGAATCATTCCGAATGTGGTTTGAATGTGCTGAATGAGGTGAATTTAAAAGGGGAATGACGTAAATGTGAAATGTCGAATCTGCCATTGAGAATGAATGGGGAAAAATTTGTCGTAAATTCGCGAATTTTGCGAAATCGGAAAATTTTCGGAACGAGAAAAATGGAAGCGCCCATCTCGTGAATATTTGGAATACGTCAAAAGTGGAACGGAGTGAATCGGATGAATTATGTGGAAGAAGAAGCGGGACAAAAAAGTGGCGGGAATAAAATAGAATAATAATAATAATAATAATAATAATAGAGAATGGTGTAGAATAACATATGTGTGAAGGCCATCGCCTTCACACAACTAGAAAATGCAATTTCTGGAGAAATTGCGTGTGAAGGCGAATACTTTGAATCACTTCTTGGGGAATGATGCCGAATGATGTTGAAATTAGTTGAATTTCTTGAGAAATGTGGAAAATAGAAGTGTAATACAAAATTTTAGTGAATTTGGTTGAATTTCAAATTTGAAAGTTTGGAATTTTTGGTAAGTGGGAGATTTTGGAATAGGTAGGCAAAAGATGAACAGTTGAAAGTTGGAACGGGTTGAAACGGTTAAATAATGTAGAAGTTAGAGCAAATCTTGAATCCCCATAGAGAATGAGTGGGAATTAAAAGAAAAAACAATTGCGCCAAAATTTTTTGAAATTTGGAACGAAACGATAAAAAACGGCTTCAGGAGGTTCACTTTTGGGGTTAAAATGTTGAAACGGGTTCAATCGGACAATAAATGCAAAAGTTAGCGCCTAATGTAGCTATTTAGGGCAGTTAATGTTGAAATAAGGTCACTTCCGGTTTGATTTGGGTCACTTCCGGTCTAGCTGAGGTCACTTCCGGTTTATTTGGGGTCACTTCCGGTTTAAAAAGGTCACTTCCGGTTTAAAAAGGTCACTTCCGGTTTAATTTGGGGTCACTTCCGGTTTACTTGAGGTCACTTCCGGTTCATTTGGGGTCACTTCCGGTTTGATTTGGGTCACTTCCGGTTTGATAAGAGGCACTTCCGGTCTAGCTGAGGTCACTTCCGGTTTATTTGGGGTCACTTCCGGTTTAAAAAGGTCACTTCCGGTTTAAAAAGGTCACTTCCGGTTTGATTTTGGGTCACTTCCGGTTTACCTGGGGTCACTTCCGGTTCATTTGGGGTCACTTCCGGTTTGATTTGGGTCACTTCCGGTTTGATTTGGGGTCACTTCCGGTTTACCTGAGGTCACTTCCTGTTTACCTAAGGTCACTTCCGGTTCGAATTGGGGCACTTCCGGTTCATTCTAGGTTCATTGGGAGCACTTCAGGGTCAATCCAAGATGGCCGCCACACTGGAAGTGGGGGTCAAGGGTTGAATTGTGTAAGCATAGTGGAAGTGGGGGTGAAGGGGTGAATATGGTAAGGATGAAGTGACCAAAGTGAATAAAGTTGGAATGGGTTGAATCGGTTGAAAAATGTAGAATTTAGAGTGAAAAAACTAAATTTTGTAGAATTTGGTGTGAATTTCAAAATAAAATTTTGGGAAATTTTGGTAAGTGGGAAGGTGTGGAATAGGTAGGCAAAAGATGAACAGTTGGAAGTTGGAATGGGTTGAATCGGTCAAAGAATGTAGAAATTAGAGGTGAAAAACCAAATTTTGTGAAATTTTGTCGAAATTTTTAACGTGAAAACGTGAAATTTTTGAATTTGGGAATTTTGGGAATGTCGAGAATCATTCCGAATGTGGTTTGAATGTGCTGAATGAGGTGAATTTAAAAGGGGAATGACGTAAATGTGAAATGTCGAATCTGCCATTGAGAATGAATGGGGAAAAATTTGTCGTAAATTCGCGAATTTTGCGAAATCGGAAAATTTTCGGAACGAGAAAAATGGAAGCGCTCATCTCGTGAATATTTGGAATACGTCAAAAGTGGAACGGAGTGAATCGGATGAATTATGTGGAAGAAGAAGCGGGACAAAAAAGTGTGGAGAATAAAATATAATAATAATAATAACTAGAAAATGCAATTTCTGGAGAAATTGCGTGTGAAGGCGAATACTTTGAATCACTTCTTGGGGAATGATGCCGAATGATGTTGAAATTAGTTGAATTTCTTGAGAAATGTGGAAAATAGAAGTGTACTACAGAATTTTGGTGAATTTGGTTGAATTTCAAATTTGAAAGTTTGGAATTTTTGGTAAGTGGGAGATTGTGGAATAGGTAGGCAAAAGATGAACAGTTGAAAGTTGGAACGGGTTGAAACGGTTAAATAATGTAGAAGTTAGAGCAAATCTTGAATCCCCATAGAGAATGAGTGGGAATTAAAAGAAAAAACAATTGCGCCAAAATTTTTTGAAATTTGGAACAAAACGATAAAAAACGGCTTCAGGAGGTTCACTTTTGGGGTTAAAATGTTGAAACGGGTTCAATCGGACAATAAATGCAAAAGTTAGCGCCTAATGTAGCTATTTAGGGCAGTTAATGTTGAAATAAGGTCACTTCCGGTCTATTTGGGTCACTTCCGGTTTGATTAGAGGCACTTCCGGTCTAGCTAAGGTCACTTCCGGTTTATTTGGGGTCACTTCCGGTTTAAAAAGGTCACTTCCGGTTTGATTTGGGGTCACTTCCGGTTTACCTGGGGTCACTTCCGGTTCATTTGGGTCACTTCCGGTCTATTTGAGTCACTTCCGGTTTGAATAGAGGCACTTCCGGTCTAGCTGAGGTCACTTCCGGTTTATTTGGGGTCACTTCCGGTTTAAAAAGGTCACTTCCGGTTTAAAAAGGTCACTTGCGGTTTGATTTGGGGTCACTTCCGGTTTACTTGAGGTCACTTCCGGTTCATTTGGGGTCACTTCCGGTTTGATTTGGGCCACTTCCGGTCTATTTGGGTCACTTCCGGTTTGATTAGAGGCACTTCCGGTCTAGCTGAGGTCACTTCCGGTTTATTGGGGGTCACTTCCGGTTTAAAAAGGTCACTTCCGGTTTAAAAAGGTCACTTCCGGTTTGATTTGGGGTCACTTCCGGTTTACCTGAGGTCACTTCCTGTTTACCTAAGGTCACTTCCGGTTTGATTTGGGTCACTTCCGGTCTATTTGGGTCACTTCCGGTTTGATTAGAGGCACTTCCGGTCTAGCTGAGGTCACTTCCGGTTTATTTGGGGTCACTTCCGGTTTAAAAAGGTCACTTCCGGTTTAAAAAGGTCACTTCCGGTTTGATTTGGGGTCACTTCCGGTTTACCTGAGGTCACTTCCGGTTCATTTGGGGTCACTTCCGGTTTGACTTGGGTCACTTCCGGTCTATTTGGGTCACTTCCGGTTTGATAAGAGGCACTTCCGGTCTAGCTGAGGTCACTTCCGGTTTATTTGGGGTCACTTCCGGTTTAAAAAGGTCACTTCCGGTTTAAAAAGGTCACTTCCGGTTTGATTTAGGGTCACTTCCTGTTTACCTGGGGTCACTTCCGGTTCATTTGGGGTCACTTCCGGTTTGATTTGGGTCACTTCCGGTTTGATTTGGGGTCACTTCCGGTTCACCTGAGGTCACTTCCGGTTCGAATTGGGGCACTTCCGGTTCATTCTAGGTTCATTGGGAGCACTTCAGGGTAAATCCAAGATGGCCGCCACACTGGAAGTGGGGGTCAAGGGTTGAATTGTGTAAGCACAGTGGAAGTGGGGGTGAAGGGGTGAATATGGTAAGGATGAAGTGACCAAAGTGAATAAAGTTGGAATGGGTTGAATCGGTTGAAAAATGTAGAATTTAGAGTGAAAAAACGAAATTTTGTAGAATTTGGTGTGAATTTCAAAATAAAATTTTGGGAAATTTTGGTAAGTGGGAAGGTGTGGAATAGGTAGGCAAAAGATGAACAGTTGAAAGTTGGAATGGGTTGAATCGGTCAAAGAATGTAGAAATTAGAGGTGAAAAACCAAATTTTGTGAAATTTTGTCGAAATTTTTAACGTGAAACTGTGAAATTTTTGAATTTGGGAATTTTGGGAATGTCGAGAATCATTCCGAATGTGGTTTGAATGTGCTGAATGAGGTGAATTTAAAAGGGGAATGACGTAAATGTGAAATGTCGAATCTGCCATTGAGAATGAATGGGGAAAAATTTGTCGTAAATTCGTGAATTTTGCGAAATCGGAAAATTTTCGGAACGAGAAAAATGGAAGCGCTCATCTCGTGAATATTTGGAATACGTCAAAAGTGGAACGGAGTGAATCGGATGAATTATGTGGAAGAAGAAGCGGGACAAAAAAGTGTGGAGAATAAAATATAATAATAATAATAATAATAATAATAATAATAATAGAGAATGGTGTAGAATAACATATGTGTGAAGGCCATCGCCTTCACACAATAATAATAATAATAATAATAGAGAATGGTGTAGAATAACATATGTGTGAAGGCCATCGCCTTCACACAATAATAGAGAATGGTGTAGAATAACATATGTGTGAAGGCCATCGCCTTCACACAATAATAGAGAATGGTGTAGAATAACATATGTGTGAAGGCCATCGCCTTCACACAATAACTAGAAAATGCAATTTCTGGAGAAATTGCGTGTGAAGGCGAATACTTTGAATCACTTCTTGGGGAATGATGCCGAATGATGTTGAAATTAGTTGAATTTCTTGAGAAATGTGGAAAATAGAAGTGTAATACAGAATTTTGGTGAATTTGGTTGAATTTCAAATTTGAAAGTTTGGAGTTTTCGGTAAGTGGGAGATTGTGGAATAGGTAGGCAAAAGATGAACAGTTGAAAGTTGGAACGGGTTGAAACGGTTAAATAATGTAGAAGTTAGAGCAAATCTTGAATCCCCATAGAGAATGAGTGGGAATTAAAAGAAAAAACAATTGCGCCAAAATTTTTTGAAATTTGGAACAAAACGATAAAAAACGGCTTCAGGAGGTTCACTTTTGGGGTTAAAATGTTGAAACGGGTTCAATCGGACAATAAATGCAAAAGTTAGCGCCTAATGTAGCTATTTAGGGCAGTTAATGTTGAAATAAGGTCACTTCCGGTTTGATTTGGGTCACTTCCGGTCTATTTGGGTCACTTCCGGTTTGATAAGAGGCACTTCCGGTCTAGCTGAGGTCACTTCCGGTTTATTTGGGGTCACTTCCGGTTTAAAAAGGTCACTTCCGGTTTAAAAAGGTCACTTCCGGTTTGATTTGGGGTCACTTCCGGTTTACTTGAGGTCACTTCCGGTTCATTTGGGGTCACTTCCGGTTTGATTTGGGTCACTTCCGGTCTATTTGGGTCACTTCCGGTTTGATAAGAGGCACTTCCGGTCTAGCTGAGGTCACTTCCGGTTTATTTGGGGTCACTTCCGGTTTAAAAAGGTCACTTCCGGTTTAAAAAGGTCACTTCCGGTTTGATTTAGGGTCACTTCCGGTTTACCTGGGGTCACTTCCGGTTCATTTGGGGTCACTTCCGGTTTGATTTGGGTCACTTCCGGTTTGATTTGGGGTCACTTCCGGTTTACCTGAGGTCACTTCCTGTTTACCTAAGGTCACTTCCTGTTCGAATTGGGGCACTTCCGGTTCATTCTAGGTTCATTGGGAGCACTTCAGGGTCAATCCAAGATGGCCGTCACACTGGAAGTGGGGGTCAAGGGTTGAATTGTGTAAGCATAGTGGAAGTGGGGGTGAAGGGGTGAATATGGTAAGGATGAAGTGACCAAAGTGAATAAAGTTGGAATGGGTTGAATCGGTTGAAAAATGTAGAATTTAGAGTGAAAAAACGAAATTTTGTAGAATTTGGTGTGAATTTCAAAATAAAATTTTGGGAAATTTTGGTAAGTGGGAAGGTGTGGAATAGGTAGGCAAAAGATGAACAGTTGAAAGTTGGAATGGGTTGAATCGGTCAAAGAATGTAGAAATTAGAGGTGAAAAACCAAATTTTGTGAAATTTTGTCGAAATTTTTAACGTGAAAACGTGAAATTTTTGAATTTGGGAATTTTGGGAATGTCGAGAATCATTCCGAATGTGGTTTGAATGTGCTGAATGAGGTGAATTTAAAAGGGGAATGACGTAAATGTGAAATGTCGAATCTGCCATTGAGAATGAATGGGGAAAAATTTGTCGTAAATTCGCGAATTTTGCGAAATCGGAAAATTTTCGGAACGAGAAAAATGGAAGCGCTCATCTCGTGAATATTTGGAATACGTCAAAAGTGGAACGGAGTGAATCGGATGAATTATGTGGAAGAAGAAGCGGGACAAAAAAGTGGCGGGAATAAAATAGAAGAATAATAATAACTAGAAAATGCAATTTCTGGAGAAATTGCGTGTGAAGGCGAATACTTTGAATCACTTCTTGGGGAATGATGCCGAATGATGTTGAAATTAGTTGAATTTCTTGAGAAATGTGGAAAATAGAAGTGTACTACAGAATTTTGGTGAATTTGGTTGAATTTCAAATTTGAAAGTTTGGAATTTTTGGTAAGTGGGAGATTGTGGAATAGGTAGGCAAAAGATGAACAGTTGAAAGTTGGAACGGGTTGAAACGGTTAAATAATGTAGAAGTTAGAGCAAATCTTGAATCCCCATAGAGAATGAGAGGGATTTAAAAGAAAAAGCAATCGCGCCATAAGTTTTTGAAATTTGTAACAAAGCGAAAAAAAACGGCTTCAGGAGGTTCACTTTTGGGGTTAAAATGTTGAAACGGGTTCAATCGGACAATAAATGCAAAAGTTAGCGCCTAATGTAGCTATTTAGGGCAGTTAATGTTGAAATAAGGTCACTTCCGGTTTGATTTGGGTCACCTCCGGTCTATTTGGGTCACTTCCGGTTTGATAAGAGGCACTTCCGGTCTAGCTGAGGTCACTTCCGGTTTATTTGGGGTCACTTCCGGTTTAAAAAGGTCACTTCCGGTTTAAAAAGGTCACTTCCGGTTTGATTTGGGGTCACTTCCGGTTTACTTGAGGTCACTTCCGGTTCATTTGGGGTCACTTCCGGTTTGATTTGGGTCACTTCCGGTCTATTTGGGTCACTTCCGGTTTGATAAGAGGCACTTCCGGTCTAGCTGATGTCACTTCCGGTTTATTTGGGGTCACTTCCGGTTTAAAAAGGTCACTTCCGGTTTAAAAAGGTCACTTCCGGTTTGATTTGGGGTCACTTCCGGTTTACCTGAGGTCACTTCCGGTTCATTTGGGGTCACTTCCGGTTTGATTTGGGTCACTTCCGGTTTGATTAGAGGCACTTCCGGTCTAGCTGAGGTCACTTCCGGTTTATTTGGGGTCACTTCCGGTTTAAAAAGGTCACTTCCGGTTTAAAAAGGTCACTTCCGGTTTGATTTGGGGTCACTTCTGGATTACCTGAGGTCACTTCCTGTTTACCTAAGGTCACTTCCGGTTCGATTTGGGGCACTTCCGGTTCATTCTAGGTTCATTGGGAGCACTTCAGGGTCAATCCAAGATGGCCGCCACACTGGAAGTGGGGGTCAAGGGTTGAATTTTGTAAGCATAGTGGAAGTGGGGGTGAAGGGGGTGAATATGGTAAGGATGAGGTGACCAAAGTGAATAAAGTTGGAATGGGTTGAATCGGTTGAAAAATGTAGAAATTAGAGTAGAAAAACCAAATTTTGTAGAATTTGGTTGAATTTCAAAATTGAAAATTTGGAAATTTTGGTAAGTGGGAAGGTGTGGAATAGGTAGGCAAAAGATGAACAGTTGAAAGTTGGAATGGGTTGAATCGGTTGAAAAACGTAGAAGTTAGAGTAGAAAAACGAAATTTTGGAGAATTTGGTTGAATTTCAAATTTGAAATTTTGGAATTTTTGGTAGGTGAGAAGTTGTGGAATAGGCAGGCAAAAGATGAACAGTTGAAAGTTGGAATGGGTTGAATCGGTTGAAAAATGTAGAAATTAGAGTAGAAAAACGAAATTACGAAGAATTTGGTTGAATTTCAAATTTGAAAATTTGGAATTTTTTTGTAAGTGGGAAGTTGTGGAATAGGTAGGCAAAAGATGAACAGTTGGAAGTTGGAATGGGTTGAATCGGTCGAAAAATGTAGAAATTAGAGGTGAAAAACGAAATTTCGTGAAATTTTGTCGGAATTTTTAACGTGAAAACGTAAAATTTTTGAATTTGGGAATTTTGGGAATGTCGAGAATCATTCCGAATGTGGCTTGAATGTGCTGAATGAGGTGAATTTAAAAGGGGAATGACGTAAATGTGAAATGTCGAATCTGCCATTGAGAATGAATGGGGAAAAATTTGTCGTAAATTCGCGAATTTTGCGAAATCGGAAAATTTTCGGAACGAGAAAAATGGAAGCGCCCATCTCGTGAATATTTGGAATACGTCAAAAGTGGAACGGAGTGATTCGGATGAATTATGTGGAAGAAGAAGCGGGACAAAAAAGTGGCGGGAATAAAATATAATAATAATAACTAGAAAATGCAATTTCTGGAGAAATTGCGTGTGAAGGCGAATACTTTGAATCACTTCTTGGGGAATGATGCCGAATGATGTTGAAATTAGTTGAATTTCTTGAGAAATGTGGAAAATAGAAGTGTAATACAGAATTTTGGTGAATTTGGTTGAATTTCAAATTTGAAAGTTTGGAATTCTTGGTAAGTGGGAGATTGTGGAATAGGTAGGCAAAAGATGAACAGTTGAAAGTTGGAACGGGTTGAAACGGTTAAATAATGTAGAAGTTAGAGCAAATCTTGAATCCCCATAGAGAATGAGTGGGAATTAAAAGAATAAACAATTGCGCCAAAATTTTTTGAAATTTGGAACAAAACGATAAAAAACGGCTTCAGGAGGTTCACTTTTGGGGTTAAAATGTTGAAACGGGTTCAATCGGACAATAAATGCAAAAGTTAGCGCCTAATGTAGCTATTTAGGGCAGTTAATATTGAAATAAGGTCACTTCCGGTTTGATTTGGGTCACTTCCGGTCTAGTTGGGTCACTTCCGGTTTGTTAAGAGGCACTTCCGGTCTAGCTGAGGTCACTTCCGGTTTATTTGGGGTCACTTCCGGTTTAAAAAGGTCACTTCCGGTTTAAAAAGGTCACTTCCGGTTTGATTTAGGGTCACTTCCGGTTTACCTGGGTCACTTCCGGTTCATTTGGGGTCACTTCCGGTTTGATTTGGGTCACTTCCGGTTTGATTTGGGGTCACTTCCGGTTTACCTGAGGTCACTTCCTGTTTACCTAAGGTCACATCCGGTTCGAATTGGGGCACTTCCGGTTCATTCTAGGTTCATTGGGAGCACTTCAGGGTCAATCCAAGATGGCCGCCACACTGGAAGTGGGGGTCAAGGGTTGAATTGTGTAAGCATAGTGGAAGTGGGGGTGAAGGGGTGAATATGGTAAGGATGAAGTGACCAAAGTGAATAAAGTTGGAATGGGTTGAATCGGTTGAAAAATGTAGAATTTAGAGTGAAAAAACGAAATTTTGTAGAATTTGGTGTGAATTTCAAAATAAAATTTTGGGAAATTTTGGTAAGTGGGAAGGTGTGGAATAGGTAGGCAAAAGATGAACAGTTGAAAGTTGGAATGGGTTGAATCGGTCAAAGAATGTAGAAATTAGAGGTGAAAAACCAAATTTTGTGAAATTTTGTCGAAATTTTTAACGTGAAAACGTGAAATTTTTGAATTTGGGAATTTTGGGAATGTCGAGAATCATTCCGAATGTGGTTTGAATGTGCTGAATGAGGTGAATTTAAAAGGGGAATGACGTAAATGTGAAACGTCGAATCTGCCATTGAGAATGAATGGGGAAAAATTTGTCGTAAATTCGCGAATTTTGCGAAATCGGAAAATTTTCGGAACGAGAAAAATGGAAGCGCTCATCTCGTGAATATTTGGAATACGTCAAAAGTGGAACGGAGTGAATCGGATGAATTATGTGGAAGAAGAAGCGGGACAAAAAAGTGTGGAGAATAAAATATAATAATAATAATAATAATAATAATAATAATAATAGAGAATGGTGTAGAATAACATATGTGTGAAGGCCATCGCCTTCACACAATAATAGAGAATGGTGTAGAATAACATATGTGTGAAGGCCATCGCCTTCACACAATAATAGAGAATGGTGTAGAATAACATATGTGTGAAGGCCATCGCCTTCACACAACTAGTGGCCATGTATCTAATCTGCACATTATGTTACACACTACAGTTCAATGTTTCATTGAACAATTTGACAACTCATAGATACAGAGTAGTGATATTGCTAGCACGTTTGACATAAAATTTCACGCTAAAACATGATCTTGAAAAACCCTTTTAAAAAAAACCCACAAACATCACAATGATAAAACATTGTAAATTTGTTTTGTTTTTTCGACACCGATGATGAGTCACTGTCGTGTCAGACTGCCTCAGTATAGCGTCAACTACTGACGAGGTGGACTAACTCGGGGCCAGATTTATTTTTCTTTAAGTATCAGCAGTCCCCATGAGTACCAGATACCTAAAAAATAAGTGTGGTATCAGCTCCGCTGCTCATGCTTGTAAACAATTACTTAGATTTTATTTATTTATTTTTTAGAAAATTTATTTTTGACCTTGACCCAAATATTGACGGCATGTAAATATAGTCATCAAAGTTGCGGAAGATGATATAACAATACTCACAGGTACTTATTCTGAGAAAATTATTTATATTGCTGCAGCTTTATTCAGACCTTCTACCAACTACAGCTTTTGGAGCACTGACATGAATTTACTGCAGTTTAAAAACAGTGAATGGTACTTAAGGCTATTACCATTCTAACTATACAAAGCATTTTTCTATTAAACAAATAGGAGGTCATAAATTAGGTCTGTTGCATCCACGAGTTGACAAAAGGCTTTGAGTTGAACCTTTATGTCGTGAACTTGCTCAAATGAATGTGCATTACAAAGGATAGGCAGGCTCTGTACTTCTACTCTTGGGGAAAGTTACAGTCTGTGACATGCCGCAAGAACATGAAAACATCACAAAAAAGTTCCGAGGAGAGATTTGATAGTATGCATGCAATATATTTGATCACAATGATCACTCAACTAATCTAACATCACAAATTACTACTACCTTCAACTTGTATGTAACTCATATCTTATGAACCTACTTCAACAACTTTGAAAAGGAAGACAATCAATACAAATACTGTCTAATGGTGTTATCATCAATAATACAGTGAGGCAGTAAATTTGGTCGAAAATATTGAGCGTGTCTCACAAACAAATGCACAAAGGACAGCATGTGTCCTGATCAACCAAATCTGGTGCCAGTGAAGCATGTTGAGTCTGGAAAAGATGTGCGGAGCTTCTTGTTACGAGGACTTGAGGCCTCTCAGTGCACATTAGTGGCCTGATAAAAGTGTATAAAACCTATTTAAATAACTAGTCTGGCTCACTCAATAAACCAGCAACTAATTGAAAGGCATGAGGACACAACTGGGATACAAATGTTTTCCTGGTTCAGCATGATTCAAGCAGTCTTGGTGATTGAGCAATTAGCAGTCATGCTTAAGAAGTGCATTGAAAGCAGAATGCAGGCTCAGCAATTGCAGCACATTCATTCTGAAAGCCTGAAATGGAGTGCAATGCTCCTGAACTAGAATACCTTATTGAACAGGTCAGAGGGCTCCTCACTATATGAATCACAGGTGAATCTCAAATTAGAATATTGTTGAGAAGATCATTTACTACAATAGTTCAATTTGTCAAACTCAAATTACAAAGGTAATCCCGCTCACAAAGGGTGATGAAGACATTATCTCTTAAGTAGAGGGGGAAAAAAACTTTATCAAGCACCATCATGCATTTATATTTCCAATTAAAATCAACAACATAGACCAAATAGAAACTTAGGGCCATTTTCTCTCATTAAACACTGCAGCTGGGGTGAAGAGACCCAAAAATGTGCCCATTCCCTGTGGCCCAGTGCACACCATCCAAGCATTCCTCTGTAGAATTTAGCACTTTTCCTTCACTTGGCAACAGCTGACTAATGCCGATGGCGTGGGATACACCTGGCCCATAATGCTGACCGGCTGTCTGCCAAAATAGTTGTAACCACGTTACACTAATTGCCGAACGTCACGGAGGGCTCGTTATTATAACATCAAGTCAATTCCCATGGAGTGGCATCAATTCTGTCTATATTTTAAATTGGTCCTAATCACCCACAAATAGCATGCATAAATGCATCTCACTTAAAATAAATGTATTAAACCTACTAGACAGGATTTATTTATTTTTTATTTTTTACATGTCATGTTTTTTGCGTCTTTTTGCATAGCCAATGCTAGATATCAGGACCAAACGTGCATACCATGCATATTTCCGTTTTGCGTGTGTGTGTGGTCGAGTATAGAATTTGAGATGTGAACACTACCAGACAGACCCATGGCAGAGAAAATGAGACCAAAATAAATAAAACAGACTAAGGCTATTTTCATCCACAACAACATATCTGTCTGAACACCAACATCCTCCAGATTACTGATGACATGAGTTCACACACTATCAAAAAACTGCTCAAGGGAAATGGCAAATTTGAAAAACTGCTACAGCATTACATTTTAGTTTGGTGGGGAAAGGCCTGCTTAAATGTTTTGGCTTTAATAAAAAACAATATTTTATAAGGAAGCTAGACAATATGAAGCTGAGTCACTTCACCAGCCATCTCACATCTATCAAGTAGTTGACTACACCCAGGATTCGTCATTTTCAGAGCAAAGTAAGACAACAGTTAACACTCACATTCACACATATAGTCTACGAAATGGAATTGATCCCACATTGATTCCGTAAAAGTCCACCACCAATGACTTTTGTTCATCAGGACTTGCGCAATATGTTCTTGCTTGCATGAAAGCCATTTGGACTCAAATGTTTTGATCGACTTTGGATTCATATTTTGTCCCCAAAATGTTGATCTAATTCTGAGGTACATGACTTCACAATCGTAGGCTGTTTCATCATAAGGATGTCAACAAGCAGCATGTCTACGTTGGCAAGTTTGGTATGATACTTTACAGGCTTTTGTTTGGCAAACAATTGCCACACCAGCACATTAGAGTATTCCCCTCTTACAAAAGCAGCTGAAAGCATGTCCTCGAATATCACAGAAGAATCCCCATAAGGATCATTCCCATACAATGGGCACATTGTTCATTTCAAGGGCAGCAACCGAGACTCTCCCCACCTCACTCCTCAACTTTAATCCTATCATTGTCAGTTGACCCAAAATCACTTTTTCTACATTCACGACAGAAAACTATTCAATTTGATGTGTCTAAGTTCCACAGCCAAACAAGTAAGCCATGTTAAGACAACAAGATGAGGCATCAAGCAGGATATAGTCCAGGAAGTGGCTTTAACGTCCTGTTAACCAAACACCAACGACTCACTCTGAAGAAAAACAACATGCACAACTACAACCAAGAAAAATACTTTGTGGCATTTCAAACGCACAAGTCGAACAACACTTCTTCAACATTTCCGCTGGCAACTTTGCGCACAATCGTGTCCCTGCATGCGCGCTCCCCCAGACACACACACACACACACACACACACGCGCGCCTTTCCCTTCTCATGTTGGACATTACCTTTGTACTGTAGCGAGTTGCTGATTCGTATTTTGACCGTTCCGCCGATGGATTCTCCGGGACTGTATACCACCTTATTATTGGTGAAAGTGATGTCAAATTCTTGAAGCTTTCCCATGACTGCGCTCCGCTACTCGACCGTTCGCTTTTAAGACGCGATGCTCTCTCACCTGCTGCCTCGAGAAGAATTGACGTCACTGAACGGTGCGTTGTCACTTATGGGAGGGACAAACTCGCTTCACTTCACCTTTACCCTGACGTCGCGATTGCGTCACGGTGTTACCTGGAGGCAAAGGAAAGGAAGCCGGGAGTAAGGACTTTTAGGTAGAGAAAAAAAAGTCGTCTTGTGTTTTTGGTTGCCAAAACCGTAGAAGCAAAAAAAGAAAAAGAAAAAAAAAATCTATCGCATCCCAGCCTGCTGTGGCTGAACGCGATTAGGCAGAAGGATTGGATTGAGGTGTCAAAATTAATTGATTAATTGACAACAAATCAATTATCACACTAACATACCCAGTATATTAATGACATTTTAACAAAAGAAGGTCCAAAACTTATTAATGTTCTTATTTCTCTAGTACTTTATGAGATCAGACGGATTTATCTTTTGAGTTTCATCATAGTAAGACATTTGCATTCATCTGCTTTTTGAAAAACACCATACATTTTTCTTGCGTGCTATTGCTTAGCTGTTGTTTAGTTTTTTTTTCCATCCACTAAATATTACCAAACAAACAAAAATATTTGTTTAATAAACAGCAATCAGGGGGTATTTATACACTTGATTGATTATTCCATTAATAAATTCCATTAATTAATGGAATAATCAATGGAATAATTGAGTGTGAAAGTGTCATCTACAACATGGGTTTGCAGTGCACACTTCATCAAGGGAAGATTTAAGGTTTATTAAACAGCAATCAGGGGGGATTTATACACTTGATTGATTATTCCATTAATAAATTCTATTAATTGATGGAATAATCAATGGAATAATTGAGTATGAAAGTGTCATCTACAACATGGGTTTGCAGTGCACACTTCATCAAGGGAAGATTAACATGAAATCAGTTTCAACCTGACAATGATAAAGTTAAAGTTAAAAGTTAAAGTCCTAATGATTTGGGCAAGACTTAGCTGTGACTAAAATTACTTTAACTTTGTCATTAGCAACGTTAGATGTATGTTTCAGAAAATATAGATATGCATATTTCTGAAAATGAAAATAATATGACTATAATGTCCTGTTATTTCGATGAGATTCATCATGTCTTTGTAATTATATACTGTAGATTATTTTGTTCAGACAAGCCTTGTCTGAACAAAATAATCTGCAGTATATGCTATAATGTCCCGGTGTAACGGGAAAACATCAAACAAATCAAATAATAAAGTACTGCAACTTGACATTTTCTATTGTTTCTTATTAAAACATGGTTGGATGCAGACAGCCACTCTATAAACATGGAGTTCAGTTGTATTCAGTATTCTCTCACCAAAATTACCTGCAGTAAATCAAACTCAAACATTTCATCAAATATACCTTATTATCAGAACTCACTGTTCTTGTCCACTTTTTGGGGGTACTTCTCACAATGATAAGTTTCCTACATTGACAAGTAACAACATCCAACAGGCTGTTAATATTCTAGGTAAGGGCCCTGAAACATTTCTAAGATGACACACAAGCACAATGGTTGCCAAGTTACTCCCTTGTATCCATGGAAATCTGGTATGCTGTCTACGTATAATCCCACTGCTTTTTTTTTTTCTTTTTGTTTACTGAGAAAATTGTTCACTCAAGAAGCTTCATTATTTAATGAGTCAGTCTATGATTGTAAACCCAAGATAATATCTCAGGAGGTAATGGCCAGACACCTTAAGTTACCTCTTGATATAAGGCAGAGGTGAATACATTCCAAACTACTGAGAGATCATATCTTAGCCTTGGTCCTTATCTTTCACAGCATATAAATTCTGAAAAGCAGATTGAGGGGGTGAACCACAGGTCTTAAAAAGTGAGGTCATGATGAAAGTGAAAAAATAAAAATAAAAGCAGTGAAGTAAATGTAGGTGTACATTTTCAAAAAGGAAATACTCAGTATTTGAGCCATTGCTTAAGAATGTCAGTATTTTTGAATATTTCTGAAAATGCGGCAATGCTCCGCCGGAAATGATTACTGTACTGTATGCAGAAGTAAGAATAGATTAATCAGTTGTCTCTCAATAATGAGTATACATAATAATAATAATAATAACAACAATAATAATAATCATCATAATAATACGACGCAAGCGACTTTTTAAAGTTCACAGTTGACGGATGAAAAGAAAGTTTAACCATCGTGGGTTCCGAATGGGCATTTATGTCTGACCCACCGAGGCAACCCGTGTCTATTTGACTATATGGACTTGAACTGGGGATCTGAATAGTCCTTGTGTGCGCTCCGACAGGACAAATTATATGCAATCCATTTAGACCCCATTTGTGTTTGCCCATTTAGAGCTCCACTGAGTTTGGTGGCTCAGGTGTAGTCACGTGCTCGGACAACGGCAATGCCAGGTGACTGAAGACTTGATCCAATTTGGAAAATAGTTTTATAAACAAGGGTGCATGAAAAAAAATGTGAAAAATAACAAAAGGCGAGGATGTGCAGAAAGTTAGACAAAACGACAAAAGGATAACGTAAGGCGTTACCACAAGACAAACAATTCAAAAGAGTCACATGTACTTACGGTGGCAAGAAGAAGAAGAAGAAACAAAATCCATAAGCGCACAGAACACACAAAAGTCATAACTTAGTACATGAGAGAAGTGAGTTCAAAAACTACAATGCACATGGAAAAGAGCGATGCAAACATTCTGCACCAGCACATTGCTGAAACTGCCCTCAAGTAGCTGCTGATTGGAAAAAGGTGCCTGGTGTGTAGGCCAGGCAATTCCCATGCCCACCTCGCTCAGACACTCCCACCACATTTACCCAGTCCGAAATGCCCACAAATCCAAGATGGAGACGATGTGGAACCCGGTACCTTTGCCCAATTCCAGCCCATATAAGACCATGTGGGCTAACATGTACAGGTGTGCCCCTGGTGGAACTCGGGAGCGAAACCAGATGAAACCCATCCTTCCTTTGGTACCCAGGAAACACTCATTCACCACACTTGGGGCACAACTGGACATAAAGAATTGAGGGTTAGATGAAATCACAGCTCTACTTAGTGGACAAACAGTGTAAGCACACTAGCTTGTAGACAAAAAGAATATTCATCCTGATTTGGGCTGATATGGGATATTCTGAAAAGAGCCAGTATATAAGGCTAATTTAGTCGGCAGAATGATAATCGGTTGGGCCCCGTTCTGAACTGGTATAATGACAAAACCCTCCACGGCATTTGGTCAAGTGACCGTTTTTCACAACCCTGCAACCAGCCCTTGATGTCTCAAATTTACTGTAAAACAATACTGTGTGTTTTTGTCAGTGCCAGAAGGAACCAATTTTATGTTTTTCTTGTTTTTTCTTTTTCCTAGAGGCCACGGGAATACAAATGTTTCCAAGTTGTGTGAATAGGTGCTTGTTGAGTATTTGTTTTGTTAAACAGCCTCTGATGTCAGAGTGTTTCAAATATGTAGGACTATTTTCAAATTCTACCTATTTCATCTGATTTGTTAACAGTCCCAGACAGGGGTGCACAAGTGTTTAATTCAACCAAATTTAATTCAACCCAATTCATTGAGAGATCATCTAAAATATTTGCCTTTTGTTTTTAAATTTAGCGAGAATTTGTGTTCGGGGTAAAGTGAACAGTTTAGCTGGCATGGTTTGAATCAGTCAAAAAATGTAGAAAAAAAAAACCCGAATCGTAATCAGTTTCTTTTATTTTGAAATTAAGAAAAATCAAATGACTGTGAAAACCAACATTTTTCTGACAGCAGTGATTAAGTCACTTCTGCAATCAGTAATCAAAAATCCAATAATACATGAATTGTAGATTTTGTAACATACCGTAGAAACAACAACAGTGAAAAACACAATTTTTCTGACAGCAGCGATCGAGTAAAAAACTGCCATCAGTTATCAAAAATGCTGATGGAAAATACTGAATTAGTCTACAATTGCAGACATCATTGGCAGTAACGTAGCTCACTGTTGATTCACAATTCATTATTTGTAATCATAAAATATAATTTTTTTTTTTTAACCAGAATTAAACAAAAGGCTGTCGAGTCGGGCACCCTTTTCTAAGGGCGATTACGACAAGACAACACAACACGACATGAATATAAAACGAAACAAAGAACAATACCAGTAACCGACTTTGGACTTTCATTCCAGCTCCAAGAGTATTCTTGCCTGTCACGTTCTTACGATTGGGCTCTTTAAAAGCACTGAGACTTCTGTACAATGTGTATTGTTCTTTCAGTGAGTAACTCTTTACGAAAAGGCAGTCAAAGTTGTCAAGCGTGCAAAAAAAAGAAAAGACAAAGTAGACCAAGTAGAGTCGAGTGTTAGTGAACATAGCATGCTTGTTCACATTTCATCAGGACACGACATCTAGTTGGCTAATAACAGCGAAGCTAAATGCAGCTACTGTATGAATTACAAAGGTATGCAGAGGTGTTCAGATTGCAATTTTGATACTATTTATAGTTACTGAGTAGAGTAGGAAAGGGATTAAAAGTTGCTCTTCTTCTTTGATGACTTCCTTGGGACGCACCGTTGTAGATTTTCTCCACGGGCATCCTGCTGTTGGCAGGCGGACTCTACTGTGCCACCTGTGGCTTCGATGAGGTCTTTGGAAAGTGCACTTTGGGCATCTTGCACATGAAGCTGTTCACTTGGGCGCAAGACATTAGCTTCCATTTTCCAGTCTGAAAGAAAACCATCAGTTTCAGTGGAACGCAAAGGTATTCTTCCAAATGCTCAACGGAGCACCCACCTGCCATAACTGAGCCACGCAGTGCTTGCCGAGGCCGACACGCTGGTAGGGTTCTCCTGCGGCCCAGTGGGTGAAGGTCACCTTGTGGCGGTCCGACCACACAAACATGCCGGGAAGCACCAGGTCATTCAGTCCGGTCCACATATCGCTGGTTTCTGCGGAGGACGGATGAGAACAAAGCTCTCATCTGGTTCTCAGATATTCCACCCATCCGGTCGTTCTACAGAGATTGTTAATTAATCAATCAATCGTTGGGATACGTACCAAACTCTGAGGCACTTTTAACCCACGCCTGCTCCACTTTGGAGCAAATGGACATCAGTTCGGCACCAAAACCACGGCAGACCCGTTGAGCATCATCCCAGTTCTTGACGTCTTCAAAGAATTTGTAGCAGAAACCCGCAAACTCCTCCCAGTCAGGTGCCGAGCATCTGGGCTCTGCAGGCGAGACATCGTGTGAGTTTTCCTTGTCATCAACAGTTGACGTGACATAAAGAAATATTTTTTGAACTCACCTCCATCTGCAAACGTATAAGAATCACCCAGCGGGTCGTCCGAACTGCAAATAGTAAAGTGATAATTAGCTGGTGGCTCTTTATGGGACTTTTCCGTGAAAGTTGGTCACTCACAGTCTGGAGATGATCCCGTTCCCAGTGGAGCCCATGTAGACTGGCTGTTTGGGAGCTCGCATCACAATACAATCTCCTCCGATGTCGTTCTGAATGACGCCAGCGTGAATAGCAGCCGCGCAGATGTGCGAGTCCTGCATTTACACAAAGTTGCAGTCACAGACAAGAACTCGACTGGTGGGTGAGGTAATCATGTACCTTTGAGTAGACCAATGTTCCAGAGACAAAGTGTTTGTCTTTGGCACACCCAGGTGGACAGTAGAACCTGCAGAAGACACACATGTTGTGAAATTGACGACAGGCGGTCATCGTCATGAAACATTGTGTCAAGTGTGACTCACGTCATCGAATCGGTGAAGTGGAGGCTGTTGAACTGTCTGGCACAGGTCATCGCATCTGTCGGACATAAGGCGGGATCATCGCGTGTTTTGGCCTTGTTGTTTTCGGCAAGCAAAGCAGTAGATTGTGTTGCTCACCGTCATGCGCGCATCCCAAGATGTCAAAGCGGAGGCCAAATTCTGGACGACTCTCCAGCGGCAGGATGCGGACATACTTAGCAAATGCCGGCGTCTCAAGCAGATGAGTTCCACCACCGATGAACTACAAATAGGATGTTTGCTTGTTTGTTGTGACAATTTTGGAGGGTGAGGTTGAGGTCGACTCGATTGTCCCTGCACTCACCTTCCCGCCTGGGTGTTTTGTCCATTTCCTCCGATTAACGCTCACCTTCATCTCAAGTTGGATGTCCCAGGAGCGAGTATTATCGCTATCACACCCCTGGGTCACGATCCCCGTCACCTTTCTCATGTAACCGAGGTTCACCTGGATCCAGCTGCCGACGGCTGGAGGGGACAAGACATTAGAACGCTCAGGAGACCACAGTGCCAAGCTGTCATTTTTCTGCGTACGATCTTTTGACGGCTTCCAGCAGGACTCTCCATTGAGGCGGGCTTTTTCTGGGGTGGCGTCTTCCATCGAGGAGGAGGCTTGGAAGAGAGAGTCTGCGAGGCTCCCGTCCGCAATGCCCAGACTGTCAAGACATACTGAGGACAGCCAAAAGTCATTTTCATTTGGAACAGATGCTTCAAGGCCAATTAAAATACAAATCTCGCCATCTATCCTCTTGTGGGACTCCTTGCATTATTTCTTGGGATTGCAGAGCAGAAGATCACGAGACGCAAAGCCCACCTTTGTGTTCACAGCTATAGACCATCTCCAGATATTTGGAGGTGGCAGGGCAGGAATCGTCCTCCAAAAGCTCAATGCGGCATTTTTGCTGGCCGTTGCACATTTTCCTGTAGCGAGGGAGGATGCCTTCCACTCCGCAATACTCTGCAAGTTACAACACACCACTGAGTCTGAGTGGGCCTGATGAGCATTGATGCACCTGAATGAGTTCAGCAAGACAAAGTCGAACAAAACTAGCACGTTTCTGCATATAGACTCATTCCGGCGTCTGAGCGGTTTGTAAGCTTTGGTTCATTTTCATTACGTTCGACAGCATGCCAAAGTTCTTTGGAGACTTCCAGGAGGAGACCAAGCAAAACATTACTGAATGAGCCTTCAGAGGTAGGTGGATAAATGCCTTAATTGGCGGCATCAAAATGGTGGCTTCTCAGGTCTTACCGTCGTCGTATGAGTCGCTGTCCAGCAAGCAAATGTCGTCACTCCGCCGACCGTAAAAGGCGGACTGGATGCTGATGCGACCTTGCTTCTGACCCTCACTCTCACATACAAGGTCAGCAGAATGGTTGTTGCAGACAAGGATCTCCTTCAAGCCTGAAAAAGCATTGTCAGGTCATTTTTGCCTAGGATTGTTTGAAGCCACTGTTTAAGACGACTTACCGTCATGAGGCTGGGGAGGTTTTGGCGTGTTTCCTGCGAGAAAACAGCCAAAGATGTGAATCAGCACATTGTGAGAATCGTCTGAGCGTCGTCACGTCTTACCTCTTTTCTTGCAGATATAGCCCCTCTTCTTCCTGCAATCATCAAACTTCCAGCGGCCGTTGCTTGTGAGTAAGGAAAGACAGGAAGCGCCAGAGAGGTCACCGGGGTCATCTGGAAGGAGACCACAGATGCTCAGCTCCGTTCCTCCGCAACATCGGAGACAAACATTGGTTAGGTTTTTGACCCACCTCCGTCCATGACCACGTAACGAAACGGGGATCCGTCAGTCCATTCGCTGCCGTCTTTCGTGATGTTGTTGTTGGCGCCCAACCACAGAGAGGGAGAGCTCGGCAGAAAAGTGTACAGACCTTTGGAGGTGAATGGTAAAATGTGCAACAAGAGTTTGAAACATTCTCGTTGGCGCTCTGCTCGCAGGGGGGAGCAAAGATAGACCAACTGCTCATTGGTGGCCACGCTGTACCGATGAAGAGGCACGTGATTTGAAATAAATGTTAAATGCGTAAATGTTAAAGGTGGTCAGCGGAAACAAACACAGGTGACGTCTGGAGCCCCGCCCGTGTTGGGGGATTTGAACACCTCTGATTGCGACCGGACAGACAGACAGCCTACTTTGTATGAAGGCCTGTTCGCGTGAGTCGGCGATGCTGAGCAGGTTGCCTCCGCGGCGGAGGCAGTCGTCTCGCGCCTTCTGCCACGTCTTGGTGGGTCTGCGTTGGATCAGGTAGCAGAAGTCGTCGGAGGATCGGTCCGGCCACCAGCCGCACTTTGCACTCCAGCCTGCAAGCGAGACTCAAGTCATTTGAGGGCAAACCGGTGACAAGAGACCACGTGTCGACTGCTGGGTGGGACGCCCACCTGCCGGCGGAGGAAGAACAAACTCTTGGACCTTGGCTGCAAGGAAAAGAGAGGAGTCATTAGCACTCTTAGATAGAGGGAGCACATGGAAGTGCAAGGTGAGTGCTCTTCATTTTCGGACCTTTTTTACAAATGAATGGCCGAATATTGGTGCAGGGCCAGTCCTCAACTTGTCCAGTTGGCGACAGTGCACAGCAATCACCACGTCCTGTCGGCCCGTTTGGCACCCACGCAATGTTGCCCTGCGGACGACACGCCGAACATGACTTTGCCGCATTTGGTGTAACTTGCGTGTTTGGTGGAACCTTTGCCCTCCGATATGACACCTTCATTCAGGGCAAATGACAACGTTTGTAGACTGCTCTAAATGTTTCATTTACTGTAGGCGTTGCGTCGCTCCACTCAAAGTTGTTCTTGTTCTTCTTGAGTCCCACCCAAGCTTGCAATCCTCCTACATCTGGCGCATGAGCTTGAAGATATCAGAGAAGCGAGGAAATTTAGCACAAGAAGAGCATTCAAATTTTGTGAAGTGCTAGATGACGATTGCTGGTATCGGCAGTTGGTCTTGGCGCTCACCGGCCAAGAATTGGCTATCAACCAGTGATTGGACGCTGGCCAGGTGACCGTTCCATTCTCTGCAGAACTTCTCGGCTGCCTCCCAAGTTCGCTTCATCCCTTCAAAGTGATAGCAAGAGTCCCTGTACAGGAAGTCGCCAGTGCCGCAGTAGGAAGCTGAAGCCACCAAAAAAACATGGATTACAAATCCACAACAAGACGTTGCAGGTGTGGAAAAAAAAGCCTCGCTGCCACTCACTCTCCACTCGATTGTAGCCGAATGCGTAGTCTTTGTAGGAACACAGCCGTCCGTCCGGGCAGGCTGCAGGGGGACGACGTGATTGCAAGTTTTTCTCCTTTGAGCGTTAACGTCACAACGGACGGGCAGACTTACCGTCGAGCGGCCGCTCGCACATGTACGCCAATGAGGATCCGCACGAGCCATGTCTCCACTTTCCAGGCTGACTCTCTACGTGCACACCTTGGTTGACGTACGCGCAGGATTCATTGTTGGAGCTGTTGAAAAAGGTCGGGAAAAAGGAGACACACATGCGACAAACGTGCCAATTTGGAGGCTTTTCCTCCTTTCTCATCAATACTCTCAAAATTCGCAGATGGGATCCATAATCTCGCTGTGTGTTCCGCCTGACAACAAAAGGACGCAAAGAGGTGACCTTCTTACCTTCTATCTTGACGCGAGTCCCAGTTGGCGTAGGTCGGCGTCACGCCGGTGTCGGACAAAGACAGTCTTTTTTCTCCTGCTTCAAAAAACTGACACCAGGCCACGTCGCAGTTCTGCCGAAACCAATCGCAGGTGACGGTTAGGTACCAGTGGAAAGTCAACGTATTCTACCGCTTTCGTCTCACCAGATTGGAACGTCCGATCCAGAACGGCTTGTCGCCCATTTGCTCCTTCACAAAGCTTTCCTCGTATGACGAGGTGATGGAGACCAGGTCGCCGCCCTCCCAGACGCAGTCGTAACGAGCCCCCAGCCAACCGTTGGTGGTCTCCATCTTCTTGTAGCAGTTGGAGCCAAAGCGTCGCCACCCTTTGGTCCTTTCACATGTCTGAACGACTGAGGAGACATTTGGGGATTACGCACTCAGTTTCAGGCAAATGCGTCATCTGCATCGACTCACATGAGACAAAAAATTGTGGAGAATTGGCCGAGCATCTCGTCTTACCTCTTCTCTTGCAGACGTAGCCGCGCTTCTTCTCGCAATCGACAACCTCTATGCCGCCCTTGCCACTGAGTAAGGAGTTGCATCGTCGGCCGGGGGGGTCACCAGGGTTACCTGGAGGGAGACCACAGATGCTCAGCGCTCCTTTGTTCCTTCATACATCGGCCAGGTTTTAGACCCACCTGCGCCCAAAAGGACGGAACTCGGTGAGGATTCGTCAGACTGCTTGCTGCCAACTTCAACAATGATGTCGCTGGCGTCCAACCACAAAGAGGAACCGCTTGGCAGAAGCCCTTTGGGTCAAAGGTGAATACAGAACAGAAGGTTGACTGACGCATCTTACAGAGGCAAGTGCAAAATGCTTAACTAAAACAAAGTGTGGGTGAAGTCTGGGTTGGTGGGGGTCACAAGCTTATTTTTGGTCTTTTCTTTGGAATGACAGAAACTCGGCAAAAAGCGCAGCAGACTGTAGACGGCCTACCTCGTATGAAGGTATGTTCGTTCGAGTCGGTGATGGCGAGCAGGTTGCCTCTGAGGCGGGTGCACTTGTCTCGCGCCTCCTTCCAGGTCTTGTTGGCCATGTCGTGGATCAAGTAGCACAAGTCGTTGGCGGGGTTCTCCCGCCACCAGCCGCACTTTGCACTCTTGCCTGCAAGCGAGACTCAAGTCACTTGAGGCCAAACAAGATTCTGCAAGTGGGCTGCAGGCTGGGACGCCCACCTGATGCTGATGCCGACGCCGGAAGAAGCGGAAGAGAAGCTCTGGCCTTGCCTGCAAGGATGCGAGAGGGGTCAAATATGAGAGAGCAATGAGAAGACAAAGGGCAAATGGGAGGTTGTGACTTTCTGACCTTTTTGACAGATGGATGGACGAAGGCCAGTACAGCCCTCAAGCTGAATTTCTCCATTCTCATTCAATTTTGCGCAGTCATCTGAATTTTGAATGAGGTTCTTTGTGACGTTGTCCTGCAGAGGATACAGCGTGTTTGGTGTTGCAATTGCTCAGATGGCTTCCCGCGAAATTTCCTTCAAAGGCACCTCACTGGTTCAAATCTGTTTTTCTTCTTACCATTCTCATCATTTCTGGAACCAATAGAAATTGTTGCGATACTCCAACCTGAGTTTCAGATTGAAGCTTTCCAAACCCTAAACTGTTAATTTTTATTCTGAAAAACGTTTTCCTGTGAAATGCATGGTGAAATCTTATTGTTTTTTTTTCTCTTATATATCACAATTCTAAGCCATCAAACTAAAGGACATTTTTGACTTCTTGTAACAAATTCAAATCTATTTAACAGGAAGACCATTCTTGTCAGATTTCTCCTCTCTATTGAATCAACTGTGCTCTACTAAAATGACAGTTTTTAATGTTTTGCTTTCCAACATGACAGCTTCATGAGTGACAATTTTTTAGACCTGCGTTGCAAATGTGTCACTTACTGTAGATGATCCGTCGAACCACTCAAATGTTCTTTTCTTGAGTCCCAGCCAAGGTTGAGATCCTTCTCGCACGTGAGCTTGAGGAAAGCAGAACGAGCAATTGTGACGATGTCGAGAAAACATGGCGGGACGATTGGTCAGTTTGTCTTGGCGCTCACCAGCCAAAAATTGTCTGTCGACCGGTGAGGGGATGCTGGCCAAGAGACCTCTCTTTTCCTTGCAGAAATCTTCAGCCGCTTGCCAAGTTTTAGGCGTCCCCTCAAAGTGATAACAAGAGTCCTTGTACAGGAACTCGTTAGAGTCACAGTAGGAAGCTGAAAGCCAAAATAAACTCATTAGAAAACCACAACGAGACGGAGTAGGTGTAAAACGAAAAAGCAACTCATTAGGAAACGACAACGAGAGGCTGCGGGTGTCAGAAGAAGCGTCGCTCCACTCACTCTCCACTCGACTGTAAGTGTAACCCAAGTCTTTGTAGGAACACGGCCATCCATCTGGGCAGTCTGCAGAAAGATGACATGGTTGCACTTTTCTCCTTTCACGTCAAACGTGCAGACTTACCGTCGGGCGACCGCTCGCACATGTACGCCAATGAGGATCTGCACGAGCCACGTCTCCACTTGCTAGGCTGACTGTCTCCGTGCACACCTTGGTTGACGTACACGCAGGATTCATCGTCGGAGCTGCTGAGAAAAGTCGGAAAAAGCGAGACACATCCGACAAACGTGCCAATTTGGAGGTTTTGCCCTTTTTTTCTGATGAAAACTCACCCCCAAAAGCATTTTTTTAGAAAGCAATTTGAAAATATCACCGTGCATCCCACCTGACCCAGGATGCAAAGAGGTGATCTTCTTACCTCTGGTCTTGACGCGGGTCCCAGTTGGCGTAGGTCGGCGTCACACTGGTGTAGGACCAAGTCACACTCTTTTCGCCCGCTTTAAAAAACTGACACCAGGTCTCGTTGCAGTTCTGCAGAGTCCAAACTCATTGTCAATGGTGTACCGATAGTGAGCCAACAGCCACTTGCTCGCGGTTCCATCTCAACTACCAGTCGCCAGCCAACAGCAGCCTGCACTTACCAGATTGGAGAGTCCGATCCAGAACGGTTTGTTGCCCATTTGCTCCATCACAAACATTTCCTCGTCTTCAGAGGTGATGGAGACAAGGTCGCCGCCCTCCCAGAGGCAGTTGTGACGAGCCCCCAGCCAACCGTTCGGGGTCTCCATCTTCTTGTAACAGTTTGAGCCGTGAGGACTCCATCCGTTGACTGTGTCACATGTTGGCTCATGATGGGTTAAAGCTGAAGAAACATCAAAATTCCCATGGTCATTTTCCAACCTTTGGTAAAAAGAACTAATTCAGCAAACAAGCAAGAATGCACGCCACCTAATTCAGCCAAATTGCGTCACCTGCATGACTGACAATCCACAATTGACACGACTTACAAAGGACTTGGGCATTTAGGGCTATTAGCCTAAAATAATAGAGTCACAAAAAAAATCAACAAGGCACATTTTTAAACGTGACATTCATTAACCAGCTTCAGGATGCTGAATGATTTCATGGACTGTTGCACATGTCAAAAAACGGAGGAAATTCAGTCCACTTCTGTCATTCTGCCCCTCGGACAGAGAAAAATGTGTTGTTGGTGGTGTTTTTTTTTTTGCTCATGTGCAGCCCACAGGATGGCGCTACAGGTCAAGAGTCCACATTCAACTTTTTTTATTTTCATTCATCACCAAAATATACGTTTGCAATCTGTGCAAAGGAAGACGTCTTTTTTAATACAGCTACAGAACAATTGGAGCTCCCTTTTTTTTTTTTCCAGGTAGTTACACAAGAAAGAGCTCATGCCCAGTTGTACATTTGTAACGCATCACTATTCCATCAGCGCAATGGGCTAGCTCGTCAACATTTAAGAGGAAAAAAAAAACATTGAAAAAAAACTGGCTGAAATTATGCTCTCATTTGTTTTTGCTTTTGGCAAAATCTCAGTGGGGAAAATGCACTACATGCAGCGTATGGGGCGCTGCAACAAAAGGACCTCCAAAGCGACAGGAAAAAAGTTACTTTGAATTGCTATTTTATGCATTTATTTAACAGCTGTCTGTTCACGTGTGATCATTAACAGAGGCGCTGCACTGATAGGCGCCCCGCTGCTCTGTGCCCCTCACCTCCGCCCACACACACGCAGAGGCGCTCCAAAGCAACGGAGCCTTCTCGAGCATGCGAGTATTTTCTAAAGAATTCAGGTGATGCTTTGCACATTTTATCTTGTACAAGTAAATGTTGTCGAATAGAACAATTCCATTTTGTAAATGAGTAGGACTGTACACTTGACCATCAACCCCCGCATCCCTGGTTGTCATAAGGCCACCCCAGCTGATGCAGGGCCCCCCTCGGCCACCCCGATGAAAAAGTGCATTCAACTCAGGACATTGGCAAACATATTCTTCTTAAACAACATCCAAAATATTGGGCCATTAAAATCACCTTTGATCACTCGTGTCAAATGAGCAGGGTTACTCCCCAAAGCACAGGTGGTTCTAGACGGTTTCACCCAGGGGGGTGTCTCCAGAAGAAGGTTGGAGGTTATACACACCCCCACCCCACACACACACACACACACACACACACACACACACACACACACACACACACACACACACACATTTCTGCATTCCCTGCATGTCACATTTTTCTGCATCGCGCATAAATATATTTACATAATACATATCTTAATGCAATTTTCAACTCGGGCTGCTACACATGATTATTTAGCGAATAGAATAGTCACCAATGGTATGGTCACTATACTGCGAGCTGATCTTGCATAACCCTCATTAGCTTACAGGCTGAATTCTTTACGCTATGAAAGTAAAGTAAAAATAAAGACAAGCATCGTCATGTCATTTTTGTTTTGCATCGTTTGAAGTCACCGTTCAGAGACTTACCATGAAGAGGCTGCTGAGGCTTTGCCGGGATTCCTGGTAGACAAAAGCCAAAGACACGAGTCAGCATGCTGTGAGAATCCACTGAGCGTCGCCACGTCTTACCTCTTTTCTTGCAGATGTAGCCCCTTTTCTTCCTGCAATCGGCAAACTTCCAGCGGCCGTTGCTTGTTAGTAAGGAAAGACAGGATGCTCCAAAGAGGTCACCGGGGTCATCTGTAAGGAGACGACAGATGCTCAGTTCCATTCCTCCGCAACATCGCAGGCAAACATCAATTGGGTTTTGGACACACCTCTGTCCATGAACATGTAACCGAACGGGGATCCGTCAGTCCACTCGCTGCCGTCTTTCATGATCTTGTTGTTGGCCCCCAACCACAGAGAGGGGGCGCTCGACAGCGAAGTGTACAGACCTTTGGAGGTAAATGGTAAAATGTGTTTGAAACATTCTCGTTGGCGCTCTGCTCGCTGATGGCTCGCTGACTGCTCATTGGTGGAACGCACTATCGTATATTCCAGTATATTAGCGGTTGTCCAAGGAAACCAAATGCATGCATGTGAGGTCTGGAGCTCTGCCCATGTTGGGGGAATTCAACAGCCCTGATTGCGACCGGACAGACAGACAGCCTACTTTGTATGAAGGCCTGTTCGCGTGAGTCGGCAATGCTGAGCAGGTCGCCTCCGCGGCGGAGGCAGTCGTCTCGCGCCTTCTGCCACGTCTTGGTGGGCCTGTGCTGGATCAGGTAGCAGAAGTCGTCGGAGGATCGGTCCGGCCACCAGCCGCACTTTGCACTCCAGCCTGCAAGCGAGACTCAAGTCATTTGAGGGCAAACCGGTGACAAGAGACCACGTGTCGACTGCTGGGTGGGACGCCCACCTGCCGGCGGAGGAAGAACAAACTCTTGGACCTTGGCTGCAAGGAAAAGAGAGGAGTCATTAGCACTCTTAGATAGAGGGAGCACATGGAAGTGCAAGGTGAGTGCTCTTCATTTTCGGACCTTTTTTACAAATGAATGGCCGAATATTGGTGCAGGGCCAGTCCTCAACTTGTCCAGTTGGCGACAGTGCACAGCAATCACCACGTCCTGTCGGCCCGTTTGGCACCCACGCAATGTTGCCCTGCGGACGACACGCCGAACATGACTTTGCCGCATTTGGTGTAACTTGCGTGTTTGGTGGAACCTTTGCCCTCCGATATGACACCTTCATTCAGGGCAAATGACAACGTTTGTAGACTGCTCTAAATGTTTCATTTACTGTAGGCGTTGCGTCGCTCCACTCAAAGTTGTTCTTGTTCTTCTTGAGTCCCACCCAAGCTTGCAATCCTCCTACATCTGGCGCATGAGCTTGAAGATATCAGAGAAGCGAGGAAATTTAGCACAAGAAGAGCATTCAAATTTTGTGAAGTGCTAGATGACGATTGCTGGTATCGGCAGTTGGTCTTGGCGCTCACCGGCCAAGAATTGGCTATCAACCAGTGATTGGACGCTGGCCAGGTGACCGTTCCATTCTCTGCAGAACTTCTCGGCTGCCTCCCAAGTTCGCTTCATCCCTTCAAAGTGATAGCAAGAGTCCCTGTACAGGAAGTCGCCAGTGCCGCAGTAGGAAGCTGAAGCCACCAAAAAAACATGGATTACAAATCCACAACAAGACGTTGCAGGTGTGGAAAAAAAAGCCTCGCTGCCACTCACTCTCCACTCGATTGTAGCCGAATGCGTAGTCTTTGTAGGAACACAGCCGTCCGTCCGGGCAGGCTGCAGGGGGACGACGTGATTGCAAGTTTTTCTCCTTTGAGCGTTAACGTCACAACGGACGGGCAGACTTACCGTCGAGCGGCCGCTCGCACATGTACGCCAATGAGGATCCGCACGAGCCATGTCTCCACTTTCCAGGCTGACTCTCTACGTGCACACCTTGGTTGACGTACGCGCAGGATTCATTGTTGGAGCTGTTGAAAAAGGTCGGGAAAAAGGAGACACACATGCGACAAACGTGCCAATTTGGAGGCTTTTCCTCCTTTCTCATCAATACTCTCAAAATTCGCAGATGGGATCCATAATCTCGCTGTGTGTTCCGCCTGACAACAAAAGGACGCAAAGAGGTGACCTTCTTACCTTCTATCTTGACGCGAGTCCCAGTTGGCGTAGGTCGGCGTCACGCCGGTGTCGGACAAAGACAGTCTTTTTTCTCCTGCTTCAAAAAACTGACACCAGGCCACGTCGCAGTTCTGCCGAAACCAATCGCAGGTGACGGTTAGGTACCAGTGGAAAGTCAACGTATTCTACCGCTTTCGTCTCACCAGATTGGAACGTCCGATCCAGAACGGCTTGTCGCCCATTTGCTCCTTCACAAAGCTTTCCTCGTATGACGAGGTGATGGAGACCAGGTCGCCGCCCTCCCAGACGCAGTCGTAACGAGCCCCCAGCCAACCGTTGGTGGTCTCCATCTTCTTGTAGCAGTTGGAGCCAAAGCGTCGCCACCCTTTGGTCCTTTCACATGTCTGAACGACTGAGGAGACATTTGGGGATTACGCACTCAGTTTCAGGCAAATGCGTCATCTGCATCGACTCACATGAGACAAAAAATTGTGGAGAATTGGCCGAGCATCTCGTCTTACCTCTTCTCTTGCAGACGTAGCCGCGCTTCTTCTCGCAATCGACAACCTCTATGCCGCCCTTGCCACTGAGTAAGGAGTTGCATCGTCGGCCGGGGGGGTCACCAGGGTTACCTGGAGGGAGACCACAGATGCTCAGCGCTCCTTTGTTCCTTCATACATCGGCCAGGTTTTAGACCCACCTGCGCCCAAAAGGACGGAACTCGGTGAGGATTCGTCAGACTGCTTGCTGCCAACTTCAACAATGATGTCGCTGGCGTCCAACCACAAAGAGGAACCGCTTGGCAGAAGCCCTTTGGGTCAAAGGTGAATACAGAACAGAAGGTTGACTGACGCATCTTACAGAGGCAAGTGCAAAATGCTTAACTAAAACAAAGTGTGGGTGAAGTCTGGGTTGGTGGGGGTCACAAGCTTATTTTTGGTCTTTTCTTTGGAATGACAGAAACTCGGCAAAAAGCGCAGCAGACTGTAGACGGCCTACCTCGTATGAAGGTATGTTCGTTCGAGTCGGTGATGGCGAGCAGGTTGCCTCTGAGGCGGGTGCAGTTGTCTCGCGCCTCCTTCCAGGTCTTGTTGGCCATGTCGTGGATCAAGTAGCACAAGTCGTTGGCGGGGTTCTCCCGCCACCAGCCGCACTTTGCACTCTTGCCTGCAAGCGAGACTCAAGTCACTTGAGGCCAAACAAGATTCTGCAAGTGGGCTGCAGGCTGGGACGCCCACCTGATGCTGATGCCGACGCCGGAAGAAGCGGAAGAGAAGCTCTGGCCTTGCCTGCAAGGATGCGAGAGGGGTCAAATATGAGAGAGCAATGAGAAGACAAAGGGCAAATGGGAGGTTGTGACTTTCTGACCTTTTTGACAGATGGATGGACGAAGGCCAGTACAGCCCTCAAGCTGAATTTCTCCATTCTCATTCAATTTTGCGCAGTCATCTGAATTTTGAATGAGGTTCTTTGTGACGTTGTCCTGCAGAGGATACAGCGTGTTTGGTGTTGCAATTGCTCAGATGGCTTCCCGCGAAATTTCCTTCAAAGGCACCTCACTGGTTCAAATCTGTTTTTCTTCTTACCATTCTCATCATTTCTGGAACCAATAGAAATTGTTGCGATACTCCAACCTGAGTTTCAGATTGAAGCTTTCCAAACCCTAAACTGTTAATTTTTATTCTGAAAAACGTTTTCCTGTGAAATGCATGGTGAAATCTTATTGTTTTTTTTTCTCTTATATATCACAATTCTAAGCCATCAAACTAAAGGACATTTTTGACTTCTTGTAACAAATTCAAATCTATTTAACAGGAAGACCATTCTTGTCAGATTTCTCCTCTCTATTGAATCAACTGTGCTCTACTAAAATGACAGTTTTTAATGTTTTGCTTTCCAACATGACAGCTTCATGAGTGACAATTTTTTAGACCTGCGTTGCAAATGTGTCACTTACTGTAGATGATCCGTCGAACCACTCAAATGTTCTTTTCTTGAGTCCCAGCCAAGGTTGAGATCCTTCTCGCACGTGAGCTTGAGGAAAGCAGAACGAGCAATTGTGACGATGTCGAGAAAACATGGCGGGACGATTGGTCAGTTTGTCTTGGCGCTCACCAGCCAAAAATTGTCTGTCGACCGGTGAGGGGATGCTGGCCAAGAGACCTCTCTTTTCCTTGCAGAAATCTTCAGCCGCTTGCCAAGTTTTAGGCGTCCCCTCAAAGTGATAACAAGAGTCCTTGTACAGGAACTCGTTAGAGTCACAGTAGGAAGCTGAAAGCCAAAATAAACTCATTAGAAAACCACAACGAGACGGAGTAGGTGTAAAACGAAAAAGCAACTCATTAGGAAACGACAACGAGAGGCTGCGGGTGTCAGAAGAAGCGTCGCTCCACTCACTCTCCACTCGACTGTAAGTGTAACCCAAGTCTTTGTAGGAACACGGCCATCCATCTGGGCAGTCTGCAGAAAGATGACATGGTTGCACTTTTCTCCTTTCACGTCAAACGTGCAGACTTACCGTCGGGCGACCGCTCGCACATGTACGCCAATGAGGATCTGCACGAGCCACGTCTCCACTTGCTAGGCTGACTGTCTCCGTGCACACCTTGGTTGACGTACACGCAGGATTCATCGTCGGAGCTGCTGAGAAAAGTCGGAAAAAGCGAGACACATCCGACAAACGTGCCAATTTGGAGGTTTTGCCCTTTTTTTCTGATGAAAACTCACCCCCAAAAGCATTTTTTTAGAAAGCAATTTGAAAATATCACCGTGCATCCCACCTGACCCAGGATGCAAAGAGGTGATCTTCTTACCTCTGGTCTTGACGCGGGTCCCAGTTGGCGTAGGTCGGCGTCACACTGGTGTAGGACCAAGTCACACTCTTTTCGCCCGCTTTAAAAAACTGACACCAGGTCTCGTTGCAGTTCTGCAGAGTCCAAACTCATTGTCAATGGTGTACCGATAGTGAGCCAACAGCCACTTGCTCGCGGTTCCATCTCAACTACCAGTCGCCAGCCAACAGCAGCCTGCACTTACCAGATTGGAGAGTCCGATCCAGAACGGTTTGTTGCCCATTTGCTCCATCACAAACATTTCCTCGTCTTCAGAGGTGATGGAGACAAGGTCGCCGCCCTCCCAGAGGCAGTTGTGACGAGCCCCCAGCCAACCGTTCGGGGTCTCCATCTTCTTGTAACAGTTTGAGCCGTGAGGACTCCATCCGTTGACTGTGTCACATGTTGGCTCATGATGGGTTAAAGCTGAAGAAACATCAAAATTCCCATGGTCATTTTCCAACCTTTGGTAAAAAGAACTAATTCAGCAAACAAGCAAGAATGCACGCCACCTAATTCAGCCAAATTGCGTCACCTGCATGACTGACAATCCACAATTGACACGACTTACAAAGGACTTGGGCATTTAGGGCTATTAGCCTAAAATAATAGAGTCACAAAAAAAATCAACAAGGCACATTTTTAAACGTGACATTCATTAACCAGCTTCAGGATGCTGAATGATTTCATGGACTGTTGCACATGTCAAAAAACGGAGGAAATTCAGTCCACTTCTGTCATTCTGCCCCTCGGACAGAGAAAAATGTGTTGTTGGTGGTGTTTTTTTTTTTGCTCATGTGCAGCCCACAGGATGGCGCTACAGGTCAAGAGTCCACATTCAACTTTTTTTATTTTCATTCATCACCAAAATATACGTTTGCAATCTGTGCAAAGGAAGACGTCTTTTTTAATACAGCTACAGAACAATTGGAGCTCCCTTTTTTTTTTTTCCAGGTAGTTACACAAGAAAGAGCTCATGCCCAGTTGTACATTTGTAACGCATCACTATTCCATCAGCGCAATGGGCTAGCTCGTCAACATTTAAGAGGAAAAAAAAAACATTGAAAAAAAACTGGCTGAAATTATGCTCTCATTTGTTTTTGCTTTTGGCAAAATCTCAGTGGGGAAAATGCACTACATGCAGCGTATGGGGCGCTGCAACAAAAGGACCTCCAAAGCGACAGGAAAAAAGTTACTTTGAATTGCTATTTTATGCATTTATTTAACAGCTGTCTGTTCACGTGTGATCATTAACAGAGGCGCTGCACTGATAGGCGCCCCGCTGCTCTGTGCCCCTCACCTCCGCCCACACACACGCAGAGGCGCTCCAAAGCAACGGAGCCTTCTCGAGCATGCGAGTATTTTCTAAAGAATTCAGGTGATGCTTTGCACATTTTATCTTGTACAAGTAAATGTTGTCGAATAGAACAATTCCATTTTGTAAATGAGTAGGACTGTACACTTGACCATCAACCCCCGCATCCCTGGTTGTCATAAGGCCACCCCAGCTGATGCAGGGCCCCCCTCGGCCACCCCGATGAAAAAGTGCATTCAACTCAGGACATTGGCAAACATATTCTTCTTAAACAACATCCAAAATATTGGGCCATTAAAATCACCTTTGATCACTCGTGTCAAATGAGCAGGGTTACTCCCCAAAGCACAGGTGGTTCTAGACGGTTTCACCCAGGGGGGTGTCTCCAGAAGAAGGTTGGAGGTTATACACACCCCCACCCCACACACACACACACACACACACACACACACACACACACACACACACACACACACACACACATTTCTGCATTCCCTGCATGTCACATTTTTCTGCATCGCGCATAAATATATTTACATAATACATATCTTAATGCAATTTTCAACTCGGGCTGCTACACATGATTATTTAGCGAATAGAATAGTCACCAATGGTATGGTCACTATACTGCGAGCTGATCTTGCATAACCCTCATTAGCTTACAGGCTGAATTCTTTACGCTATGAAAGTAAAGTAAAAATAAAGACAAGCATCGTCATGTCATTTTTGTTTTGCATCGTTTGAAGTCACCGTTCAGAGACTTACCATGAAGAGGCTGCTGAGGCTTTGCCGGGATTCCTGGTAGACAAAAGCCAAAGACACGAGTCAGCATGCTGTGAGAATCCACTGAGCGTCGCCACGTCTTACCTCTTTTCTTGCAGATGTAGCCCCTTTTCTTCCTGCAATCGGCAAACTTCCAGCGGCCGTTGCTTGTTAGTAAGGAAAGACAGGATGCTCCAAAGAGGTCACCGGGGTCATCTGTAAGGAGACGACAGATGCTCAGTTCCATTCCTCCGCAACATCGCAGGCAAACATCAATTGGGTTTTGGACACACCTCTGTCCATGAACATGTAACCGAACGGGGATCCGTCAGTCCACTCGCTGCCGTCTTTCATGATCTTGTTGTTGGCCCCCAACCACAGAGAGGGGGCGCTCGACAGCGAAGTGTACAGACCTTTGGAGGTAAATGGTAAAATGTGTTTGAAACATTCTCGTTGGCGCTCTGCTCGCTGATGGCTCGCTGACTGCTCATTGGTGGAACGCACTATCGTATATTCCAGTATATTAGCGGTTGTCCAAGGAAACCAAATGCATGCATGTGAGGTCTGGAGCTCTGCCCATGTTGGGGGAATTCAACAGCCCTGATTGCGACCGGACAGACAGACAGCCTACTTTGTATGAAGGCCTGTTCGCGTGAGTCGGCAATGCTGAGCAGGTCGCCTCCGCGGCGGAGGCAGTCGTCTCGCGCCTTCTGCCACGTCTTGGTGGGCCTGTGCTGGATCAGGTAGCAGAAGTCGTCGGAGGATCGGTCCGGCCACCAGCCGCACTTTGCACTCCAGCCTGCAAGCGAGACTCAAGTCATTTGAGGGCAAACCGGTGACAAGAGACCACGTGTCGACTGCTGGGTGGGACGCCCACCTGCCGGCGGAGGAAGAACAAACTCTTGGACCTTGGCTGCAAGGAAAAGAGAGGAGTCATTAGCACTCTTAGATAGAGGGAGCACATGGAAGTGCAAGGTGAGTGCTCTTCATTTTCGGACCTTTTTTACAAATGAATGGCCGAATATTGGTGCAGGGCCAGTCCTCAACTTGTCCAGTTGGCGACAGTGCACAGCAATCACCACGTCCTGTCGGCCCGTTTGGCACCCACGCAATGTTGCCCTGCGGACGACACGCCGAACATGACTTTGCCGCATTTGGTGTAACTTGCGTGTTTGGTGGAACCTTTGCCCTCCGATATGACACCTTCATTCAGGGCAAATGACAACGTTTGTAGACTGCTCTAAATGTTTCATTTACTGTAGGCGTTGCGTCGCTCCACTCAAAGTTGTTCTTGTTCTTCTTGAGTCCCACCCAAGCTTGCAATCCTCCTACATCTGGCGCATGAGCTTGAAGATATCAGAGAAGCGAGGAAATTTAGCACAAGAAGAGCATTCAAATTTTGTGAAGTGCTAGATGACGATTGCTGGTATCGGCAGTTGGTCTTGGCGCTCACCGGCCAAGAATTGGCTATCAACCAGTGATTGGACGCTGGCCAGGTGACCGTTCCATTCTCTGCAGAACTTCTCGGCTGCCTCCCAAGTTCGCTTCATCCCTTCAAAGTGATAGCAAGAGTCCCTGTACAGGAAGTCGCCAGTGCCGCAGTAGGAAGCTGAAGCCACCAAAAAAACATGGATTACAAATCCACAACAAGACGTTGCAGGTGTGGAAAAAAAAGCCTCGCTGCCACTCACTCTCCACTCGATTGTAGCCGAATGCGTAGTCTTTGTAGGAACACAGCCGTCCGTCCGGGCAGGCTGCAGGGGGACGACGTGATTGCAAGTTTTTCTCCTTTGAGCGTTAACGTCACAACGGACGGGCAGACTTACCGTCGAGCGGCCGCTCGCACATGTACGCCAATGAGGATCCGCACGAGCCATGTCTCCACTTTCCAGGCTGACTCTCTACGTGCACACCTTGGTTGACGTACGCGCAGGATTCATTGTTGGAGCTGTTGAAAAAGGTCGGGAAAAAGGAGACACACATGCGACAAACGTGCCAATTTGGAGGCTTTTCCTCCTTTCTCATCAATACTCTCAAAATTCGCAGATGGGATCCATAATCTCGCTGTGTGTTCCGCCTGACAACAAAAGGACGCAAAGAGGTGACCTTCTTACCTTCTATCTTGACGCGAGTCCCAGTTGGCGTAGGTCGGCGTCACGCCGGTGTCGGACAAAGACAGTCTTTTTTCTCCTGCTTCAAAAAACTGACACCAGGCCACGTCGCAGTTCTGCCGAAACCAATCGCAGGTGACGGTTAGGTACCAGTGGAAAGTCAACGTATTCTACCGCTTTCGTCTCACCAGATTGGAACGTCCGATCCAGAACGGCTTGTCGCCCATTTGCTCCTTCACAAAGCTTTCCTCGTGTGTCGAGGTGATGGAGACCAGGTCGCCGCCCTCCCAGACGCAGTCGTAACGAGCCCCCAGCCAACCGTTGGTGGTCTCCATCTTCTTGTAGCAGTTGGAGCCAAAGCGTCGCCACCCTTTGGTCCTTTCACATGTCTGAACGACTGAGGAGACATTTGGGGATTACGCACTCAGTTTCAGGCAAATGCGTCATCTGCATCGACTCACATGAGACAAAAAATTGTGGAGAATTGGCCGAGCATCTCGTCTTACCTCTTCTCTTGCAGACGTAGCCGCGCTTCTTCTCGCAATCGACAACCTCTATGCCGCCCTTGCCACTGAGTAAGGAGTTGCATCGTCGGCCGGGGGGGTCACCAGGGTTACCTGGAGGGAGACCACAGATGCTCAGCGCTCCTTTGTTCCTTCATACATCGGCCAGGTTTTAGACCCACCTGCGCCCAAAAGGACGGAACTCGGTGAGGATTCGTCAGACTGCTTGCTGCCAACTTCAACAATGATGTCGCTGGCGTCCAACCACAAAGAGGAACCGCTTGGCAGAAGCCCTTTGGGTCAAAGGTGAATACAGAACAGAAGGTTGACTGACGCATCTTACAGAGGCAAGTGCAAAATGCTTAACTAAAACAAAGTGTGGGTGACGTCTGGGTTGGGTCCGAGTTGGTGGGGGTCACAAGCTTATTTTTGGTCTTTTCTTTGGAATGACAGAAACTCGACAAAATGTTGACGTGAGTCGGTGGTCTCTCGATTTGACTTGCATGGATTCTTTCATCAAGCACGTCAGCCGCGCCAAAAAGCGCAGCAGACTGTGGACGGCCTACCTCGTATGAAGGTATGTTCGTTCGAGTCGGTGATGGCGAGCAGGTTGCCTCTGAGGCGGGTGCACTCGTCTCGCGCCTCCTTCCAGGTCTTGGTGTGCTTGGAGTTGATTAGGTAGCACAAGTCGTTGGCGGGGTTCTCCCGCCACCAGCCGCACTTTGCACTCTTGCCTGCAAGCAAGACTCAAGTCACTTGAGGGCAAACGAGATTCTGCATGTGGGCTGCAGGGTGGGACGCCCACCTGATGCTGATGCTGACGCCGGAAGAAGCAGAAGAGAAGCTCTGGCCTTGCCTGCAAGGAGGCGAGAGGGGTCAAATATGAGAGAGCAATGAGAAGACAAAGGGCAAATGGGAGGTTGTGACTTTCTGACCTTTTTGACAGATGGATGGACGAAGGCCAGTACAACCCTCAAGCTGAATTTCTCCATTCTCATTCAATTTTGCGCAGTCATCTGAATTTTGAGTAAGGTTCTTTGTGACGTTGTCCTGCAGAGGATACAGCGTGTTTGGCGTTGCAATTGCTCAGATGGCTTCCCGCAAAATTTCCTTCAAAGTCACCTCACTGGTTCAAATCTGTTTTTCTTCTCACCATTCTCATCATTTCCGGAACCAATAGAAATTGTTGCGATATTCCAACCTGAGTTTCAGATTGAAGCTTTCCAAACCCTAAACTGTTAATTTTTATTCTGAAAAACGTTTTCCTGTGAAATGCATGGTGAAATCTTATTGGTTTTTTTTCTCTTATATATCACAATTCTAAGCCATCAAACTAAAGGACTTCTTGTAACAAATTCAAATCTATTTAACAGGAAGACCATTCTTGTCAGATTTCTCCTCTCTATTGAATCAACTGCGGTCTACTAAAACGACACTTTTTAATGTTTTGCTTTCCAACATGACAGCTTCATAAGTGACCATTTTTTAGACCCGCGTTGCAAACGTGTCACTTACTGTAGATGATCCGTCGAGCCACTCAAATTTGGCTGAGCTTTTCTTGAGTCCCAGCCAAGGTTGAAATCCTTTTCGCACGTGAGCTTGAGGAAAGCAGAACGAGCACTTGTGACGATGTTGTGAAACATGGCGGGACGATTGGTCAGTTTGTCTTGACGCTCACCAGCCAAAAATCGTCTGTCGACCGGTGAGTGGACGCTGGCCAAGAGACCTCCCTTTTCCTTGCAGAAATCTTCAGCCGCTTGCCAAGTTCCATTCCTCCCTTCAAAATGGTAACAAGAGTCCTTGTACAGGAACTCGCCAGAGTCGCAGTAGGAAGCTGAAAGCCAAAAGAAACTAATTAGGAAACCACGAGATGGCGCTGGTGTCAAAAGAAGCGTCGCTGCCACTCACTCTCCACTCGACTGTAAGTGTAACCCAAGTCTTTGTAGGAACACGGCCATCCGTCCGGGCAGTCTGCAGAAAGACGACATGGTTGCACTTTTCTCCTTTCACGTCAAACGTGCAGACTTACCGTCGGGCGACCGCTCGCACATGTACGCCAATGAGGATCTGCACGAGCCACGTCTCCACTTGCTAGGCTGACTGTCTCCGTGCACACCTTGGTTGACGTACGCGCAGGATTCATCATCGGAGCTGTTGAGAAAAGTCGGAAAAAGCGAGACACATCCGACAAACGTGCCAATTTGGAGGTTTTGCCCTTTTTTTCTGATGAAAACTCAGCCCCAAAAGCAATTTTTAGAAAGCAATTTGAAAATATCACCGTGCATCCCACCTGACCCAGGATGCAAAGAGGTGATCTTCTTACCTCTGGTCTTGACGCGGGTCCCAGTTGGCGTAGGTCGGCGTCACACTGGTGTAGGACCAAGTCACACTCTTTTCGCCCGCTTTAAAAAACTGACACCAGGTCTCGTTGCAGTTCTGCAGAGTCCAAACTCATTGTCAATGGTGTACCGATAGTGAGCCAACAGCCACTTGCTCGCGGTTCCATCTCAACTACCAGTCGCCAGCCAACAGCAGCCTGCACTTACCAGATTGGAGAGTCCGATCCAGAACGGTTTGTTGCCCATTTGCTCCATCACAAACATTTCCTCGTCTTCAGAGGTGATGGAGACAAGGTCGCCGCCCTCCCAGAGGCAGTTGTGACGAGCCCCCAGCCAACCGTTCGGGGTCTCCATCTTCTTGTAACAGTTTGAGCCGTGAGGACTCCATCCGTTGACTGTGTCACATGTTGGCTCATGATGGGTTAAAGCTGATGAAACATCAAAGTTCCCATGGTCATTTTTCAACCTTTGATGAAAACCAGATTTCTGCATTCCCTTCACGTCACATTTTTCTGCATCGCGCATAAATATATTTATATAATACATATCTAAGTGAAATTTTCAACTCGGGCTGCTACAGATGATTATTTAGCGAATAGAATAGTCACCCATGGTATAGTCACTATATTGCGAGCTGATCTTGCATAACCCTCATTCGCTTACAGCCTGAATTCTTTACGCTATGAAAGTAAAGTAAAAATAAAGACAAGCATCGTCATGTCATTTTTGTTTTGCATCGTTTGAAGTCACCGTTCAGAGACTTACCAATAAGAGGCTGCTGAGGCTTTGCCGGGATTCCTGGAAGACAAAAGCCAAAGACACGAGTCAGCACGTTGCGAGAATCCACTGAGCGTCGCCACGTCTTACCTCTTTTCTTGCAGATGTAGCCTCTTTTCTTGCGGCAATCGTCAAACTTCCAGCGGCCGTTTCTTGTGAGTAAGGAAAGACAGGATGCACCAGAGAGGTCACCGGGGTCATCTGGAAGGAGACGACAGATGCTCAGCTCCATTCCTCCGCAACATCGCAGGCAAACATCGGTTGGGTTTCGGGACACACCTCTGTCCATGAACATGTAACCGAACGGGGATCCGTCAGTCCACTCGCTGCCGTCTTTCGTGATGTCGTTGTTGACGCCCAACCACAGAGAGGGAGCGCTCGACAGAGAAGTGTACAGACCTTTGGAGGTAAATGGTAAAATGAGTTTGAAACATTCTCGTTGGCGCTCTGCTCGCTGATGGCTCGCTGACTGCTCATTGCATGCATGTGAGGTCTGGAGCTCTGCCCATGTTGGGGGAATTCAACAGCCCTGACGGCAACCTGACGGACGGACGGACAGCCTACCTTGTATGACTGTCTGTTCATTTGAGTCGGCGATGCTGAGCAGGTCGCCTCCTCGGAGGAGGCAGTCGTCTCGCGCCTTCTGCCACGTCTTGGTGGGCTTGTGCTGGATCAGGTAGCAGAAGTCGTCGGAGGATCGGTCCAGCCACCAACCGCACTTTGCACTCCAGCCTGCAAGCGAGAGTCAAGTCACCTGAGGGCAAACCGCTAACAAGAGACCACATGTCGACTGCCGGGTGGGGCGCCCACCTGCCGGCGGAGGAAGAAGAAACTCTTGGACCATAGCTGCAAGAAAGGAAGAGGGATGGTTATGAGAGAGCACATAAAAGTGCAAGATGATTGGTCGTCATTTTCTGACCTTTTCTACAGATGAATGGCTGACTTTTGGTGCAGGGCCAATCCTCAAGTTGACCAGTCGGCGACAAGGCAGAGCAGCCACCACGCCTTTTCGGCCCGTTTGGCACCCACACAATGTTGCCCTGCCGACGACACGCCAGGTGTGACTTTGGTGCGTTTGGGCTTGCTTCCCACCGCATTTCCTCCAGAATGACAAGTCCTTTTTTCCTCCCACTGATCGATATTTTCTCAACCCTTTCCTACAGTATGACTTGAATTCATTTGACAATTTTCTTCCAGTTAACTCACAACTTGAGTTTCATACTCGAACTTTTCCAGTCATTTTATTCTCAGAAATGTCTAACCTTGAGCTCTGAAATTCTGCACTTTGATTTTTCACTTCATTCACTTTCATTTTCATCATTTCATAACTTTGTCCTTGTTAATGCTTCAGCTGATTAACACCTTCAATGTTTTATCTCTTTTTGTAACATGGTGGCCATTCTTGCCAAAGTCTAACTTTCATTGTTCTGTAGAATTTGGCTTCCGATATGACACCTTCATTCTAAGCAAATGACAACTTTGTAGACTGCTCTAAACTTTTCCCTCACCGTAGGTGTTGCGTCGCTCCACTCAAAGTTGTCCTTGTTCTTCTTGAGTCCCACCCAGGATTGCACTCCTCCTGCATATGGCGCGTGAGCTTGAGGATATCAAAGGAAGGAAGGAAATTTAGCACAAGAAGAGCATCGTGTCAGACATTGTGACGCGCTAGGGGACGATAGCTGGCATCGGCAGTTTGTCTTGAAGCTCACCAGCCAAGAATTGGCCCTCAACCAGTGAGTGGACGCTGGCCAGGTGACCGTTCCATTCTCTGCAGAACACCTCGGCAGCCTCCCAAGTTCGCTTCATCCCCTCAAAGTGAAAGCAAGAGTCCCTGTACAGGAAGTCGCCAGTGTCGCAGGAGGAAGCTAAAGCCGCCAAGAAACATAGATTACAGAAGCACAACGGCAGGTGTGGAAAAGAAGCGTCACTGCCACTCACTCTCCACTCGACTGTAGCTGAATCCGTAGTCTTTGTAGGAACACAGCCGTCCTAACGGGCAGGCTGCAGGGGGACGACGTGATTGCATTTTTTTTCTCCTTTCAGCGTCAACATCAATAGAACGTGCAGACTTACCGTCGAGCGGCCGCTCGCACATGTACGCCAATGAGGATCCGCACGAGCCATGTCTCCATTTTCCAGGCTGACTATCTACGTGCACACCTTGGCGGACGTACGTGCAAGATTCATCGTTGGAGCTGTCGGCAAAAAGCGTGAGAAACGAGACACACATCCGACAGACGGGCTACGTTTTTTTTCTCCATTTTCTGATCAAAAGTATAAAAAGGTGCTTCATGGCATGCTCACACAATTTAAAAAAGGGGTTCCAAAATCTCCCCGTGCATCTTGCCCGACACAGGACCCAAAGAGGTGACCTTCCTACCTTCCGTCTTGACTCGAGGTCCAGTTAGCGTAGGTCGGCGTCATAGCAGTGTCGGACCAAGTCAGCTTCTTTTCTCCCGCTTTAAAAAACTGACACCAGACCTCGTTGCAGTCCTGCCATGGCAAAAACAATACTGGTTGTCACTCAAGTACCAGTAGGAAGCCCACTTGCGCTTCCGTCTCACCAGATTGGAGAGTCCGATCCAGAACGGCTTGTCGCCCATTTGCTCCGTCACAAACTTCTCCTCATCCTCCGAGGTGATGGAGACCAGGTCGCCCCCCTCCCAGACGCAGTCGTAACGAGCCCCCAGCCAACCGTTGGTGGTCTCCATCTTCCTGTAGCAGCTGGAGCCGAAGCCGTGCCACCCATTGGTCATTTCACATGTTTGAATGCCTGAGGGAACATTTTGGGATTACTCTGACGTAATAACGCAACGGTTTTTGTCTTCTTTGCTAGAATAAGTCATTCAGTTTCAGCCAATTGCGTCACCTGCATCACCACTCACATCAGAGCACAAACTTTACAATTGCCACTCTGGTCCTCTCGGCTGATAACGCAAGTTGGGGAGAATCGACCGAGCATCTCGTCTTACCTCTTCTCCTACAGACGTAGCCGCTCTTCTTCTCACAATCGACAACTTCCATGTCGCCCTTGCCATGATGTAAGGAGTTGCAGCGTCGGCCGGGGGGGTCACCAGGGTTACCTTGAAAGAGACCACAGATGCTCAGCGCTCCTTCGTTCCTTCATACATCGGCCAGGTTTTAGACCCACTTGCGCCCAGAAGGACGGAACTCGGTGAGGATTCGTCAGACTGCTTGCTGCCGACTTCAACATTGGTGTCGCTGGCGTCCAACCACAAAGAGGAACCGCTTCCCGGAACCCCTTTGGGTCAAAGGTAAATAGAGAACACAAGGTTGAAGCATCTTACAGATGCGAGTCCAAAACGCTTAACTAAAATGAAGTGATGGTGATGTCTGGGTTGGGTCCTTGTTGGCGGGGGTCACAAGCTTATTTTTGGTCTATCCTTTGGAATGACAGAAACTCGGCAAAATGTTGACGTGAGTCGGTGGTCTCTCGATGGATTCTTTCATTAAGTACTTCAGCTGCGCCAAAAAGCGAAGCAGACCGAGGACGACCTACCGTGTATGAAGTTGTGGTCCTGTAAATCGGTGATGGCGAGCAGGTTGCCTCTGCGGCGGGCGCACTCGTCTCGCGCCTCCTTCCAGGTCAAGTTGGCCGTGTCGTGGATCAGGTAGCAGAAGTCGTTGGCGGGGTTCTCCCGCCACAAGCCGCACTTTGCACTCTTGCCTGCAAATGAGACTCGAGTCACTCGAGGGCAAACAAGATTCTGCGTGCGGGCTGCAGGTTAGGACGCCCACCTGATGCTGACGCCGGAAGAGGCGGAAGAGAAGCTCTGGCCTTGCCTGCAAGGATGTGAGAGGGGTCAAATATGAGAGAGCAATGAGAAGACAAAGGGCAAATGAGAGGTTGTGACTTTCTGACCTTTTTGACAGATGGATGGACGAGTGGCACTAGTACAACTGTCGATCTGAACTTCTCCAGCACGATCCAATTTTGTGCAGGCACCTACATATTTATCACGATGCCACGGGACATCAGCCTGCGGACGACAGTGGACATGACTCGAGCGTTTTTGGTGTTGCAGTTGCTCGGATGGCTTCCCACCACATTCCTTCAAAGTCACTTCATTGATTCAAATCGCTCAACTTCATGTTCACAAGCTCTATCTCACAATAAGAATTGTTGCGATGTTACAACCCCCTTCCAACTTTCTGATTGGAACTAAAAAATGTTTCCCCGTAAAATGAACGGTGCACTTTAATTCTACAAATCATGTCATATTTTTTTCCTTGTAAATTACAATGGTCATTTTTTCACTTGTAACATGACTCAATACAAGTCAAAGTCAAATCTATTTGACAGGAAGACCATTCTTGTCCGATTTTTCCAGTTTCAACCAGCTTTGTTCTGCTGAAATGACACTTTTCAACTTTATCCTTCGAACGTAACAGCTTCATTAGGGCAAAGTGACAACTTTTTAGACCTCCATTGTCACTTACTGTCGATGATCCGTCGCGCCACTCAAATTTGCCATTGTTCTTCTTGAGTCCCAGCCAAGAATACCATCCTATTCGCCGGTGAGCTTGAGGAAAGCAGAACAAGCACTTGTGGTGAAAAATTGCAGGACGATTGCCGGCATGGTCAATTTGTCTTGGTGCTCACCAGCCAAAAACTGTCCGTCAACCTGTGAGTGCACGCTGGCCAAGAGACCTCCCTTTTCCTTGCAGAAATCTTCAGCCGCTTGCCAAGTTCTATTCCTCCCCTCAAAATGGTAACAGGAGTCCTTGTACAGGAACTCGCCAGAGTCGCAGTAGGAAGCTGAAAGCCAAAAGAAACTAATTAGAAAACCACCACGACAATGCAGTTTGGGTGTAGAAAGAAGCGTCGCTGCCACTCAACTCTCAACTTGACTGTAGGTGTGACCGAAGTCTTTGTAGGAACATGGCCATCCCTCCGGGCAGTCTGCAAAAAGATGGCACGGTTGCGCTTTTCTCCTTTCAGCGTCATCATCGCAACGGACGTGTGGACTTACCGTCGGGCGACCGCTTGCACATGTACGCCAATGAGGATCCGCACGAGCCATGTCTCCACTTTCCAGGCTGACTCTCTACGTGCACACCTTGGTTGACGTACGCGCAGGTTTCATTGTTGGAGCTGTTGGGAAAAGTCGCGAGTCACACATCTGACGAACAAGCCAATTTGGAGTTTATTTTCCTCTTTCCCGATAAAAAGAAAACAAAAGCTTTTTTATACCTCATCACATCTTTACACATGTTTGGAAAGGGGTTCCAAAATCTCCCCGTGCATCTCGCTTGACACAGGACGCAAAGAGGTGTTCTCCTACCTTCCGCCTTGGCTTGAGGTCCAGCTAGCGTAGGTCGGGCTTACGCCGGTGTCGGACCAAGTCAGCCCCTTTTCTCCCGCTTCAAAAAACTGACACCAGTCCTTGTCGCAGACCTGCCAAAAACAATACTGGTTGTCACTCGAGCACCAGTAGGAAGCCCACTTGCGCTTTCGCCTCACCAGATTGGAGAGTCCGATCCAGAACGGCTTGTCGCCCATTTGCTCCTTCACAAACTTCTCCTCATCCTCTGAAGTGATGGAGACAAGGTCGCCGCCCTCCCAGAGGCAGTCGTGACGAGCCCCCAGCCAACCGTTGGAGGTCTCCATCTTCTTGTAACAGTTTGAGCCGTGAGGACTCCATCCGTTGTCTGTGTCACATGTTGCCTCATGATCGGTCGATCCTGATGAAACAGCAAGTTGCCTTGTCATTTTTCAACCTTTGGTGAAAACCAGAAATCCAGCAAACAGGCATGAAGTGCATTGCCACCTTTATCAGATCACCAAATGATTCCCGAGCGCGGCACCGCTGCTGCTCACTGCTCCCCTCTCCCCCAGGGGATGGATCAAAATCACACGAGGATGGGTTAAATGCCGAGGACAAGTTTCACCACACCCAGATGTGTGTGAGACGACGATCATTGGGACTTTTGGGACTTTATATAAATTTTTGACACATTAAGTCACCTGTATAGCGGACAATCCCCAACTGACAAGACTTAGGTGGGCATTTTAGGGCTATTAGTCTGAAAGAATACTGTCCCAAGAGATAAACAAGGCAATTTATTTCATCAGTAGTCACAACAGGACCGCTGAAGAATTTTCAAGTGGCGATATCAAAATGTATTTTAATATTGATTGAGGTTTAAGGCAAAAACGTGCATGTATTGTGTTGTGTGTTGTTTTTAACCGTAACGCTTTCCCCGGTAATGAGTTACTTTATTCAGTAATACAATTAATCACTCGACCTCGTTGGCGGGGTTCTCCCGCCACCAGCCGCAATTTGCACTCTTGCCTGCAAGCGAGACTCGAGTCACTTAAGGGCAAGCAAGATTCTGCGTGCGGGCTGCAGGCTGGGACACCCACCTGATGCTGACGCCGAAAGAAGCAGAAGAGAAGCTCTGGCCTTGCCTGCAAGGAGGTGAGAGCGGTCAAATATGAGAGAGCAATGAGAAGACAAAGGGCAAATGAGAGGTTGTGACTTTCTGACCTTTTTGACAGATGGATGGACGAAGGTCAGTAGTACACCTATCGATCTCAACTTCTCCATCAGTATCCAATTTTGAGCAGTCATTTGAAGATATAGGAGGATGCCACGGGACATCATCCTGCGGACGACAGTGGACATGACTCGAGCGTGTTTGGTGTTGCAGTTGCTCGGATGGCTTCCCACCACATTCCTTCAAAGTCACTTCATTGATTCAAATCTCTCAAATTAATGTTCACAAGCTCTATCTCACAATAAGAATTGTTGCGATGTTCCAACCCCCTTCCAACTTTCTGATTGGAACTTTTCAATAAAAAATGTCTCCCTGTAAAATGAATGTTGCACTTTGTTTCTACAATTCGTGTCACTGTTTTTTCCTTGTAAATTACAATGGTCATCCCTCATAAATCTAAGACATTTTTCACTTGTAACATGACTCAATACAAGTCAAAGTCAAATCTATTTGACAGGACGACCATTCTTGTCAGATTTTTCCTTCTATTTCAATCAACTCTATTCTACTAAAATGACACTTTTTAACTCTTGCCTTCTAACATGACAGCTTCATTGGGGCAAAGTGACAACTTTTTAGACCTCCCTTGCACACATTGTCACTTACTGTGGATGATCCGTCGCGCCACTCAAATTTGCCATTGTTCTTCTTGAGTCCCAGCCAAGAATACCATCCTGATCGCTTGTGAGCTTGAGGAAAGCAGGACAAACACTTGTGGTGAAAAATTGCGGGACGATTGCTGGGATGGTCAGGTTGTTTAAGCGCTCACCACTCAAGAATAGGCCGTCAACCTTTGAGTGGACGCTGGCCAAGAGACCTCCCTCTTCCTTGCACAAATCTTCAGCCTCTTGCCAGGTTTTAAATCTCCCCTCGAAAAGGTAACAAGAGTCCTTGTACAGGAACTCGCCAGAGTCGCAGTAGGAAGCTGAAAGCCAAAAAACTAATTAGGAAACCACGAGATGGCGCTGGTGTCAAAAGGAGCGTCGCTGCCACTCACTCTCCACTCGACTGTAAGTGTAACCCAAGTCTTTGTAGGAACACGGCCATCCGTCCGGGCAGTCTGCAAAAAGACGGCGTGGTTGCACTTTGCTCCTTTCAGCGCCAACATCGCAACGGACGTGTGGATTTACCGTCGGGCGACCGCTCGCACATGTACGCCAACGAGGATCCGCACGAGCCATGTCTCCACTTTCCAGGCTGACTCTCTTCGTGCACACCTTGGTTGACGTACGCGCAGGATTCATTGTCGGAGCTGTTGGGGAAAGGCGTGAAAACCGAGACACACATCAGACAAACGGGCCAATTTGGTGGGGTTTTTTTTCCTCGTTCACGTCCTCGGATAATGTGCATCCCACCTGACACAGGATGCAAAGATGTGATCTTCTTACCTTCCGCCTTGGTCTGAGGTCCAGTTAGCGTAGGTCGGGGTCACACCGGTGTCGGACCAGTTCAGTCTCTTTTCTCCCTCTTCGAATAAGTTACAATGGTCCTTGTCGCAGACCTGCCGAAACCAATCCCGTTGTCAATGGCGTACCAAAAGCTCGCCAGCAGTATGCTTCATCGAAAGGATTTGATATTAAATATCCCTTGAAGATTGGGGTCAAACGTTTTGTACTTGAAAAAACAAAACTCGTATGTACTTGAAAAAAGGGAAACTTAAATCTGAAAATAAACGAGCTGATCTTAAAACTAGAAAAACAAAACAACGTAGTAAAACAAAACACTTGTGTGAAAGTGTTTTTGAGTTCGCCTTGGTAATATTTTGGAATAAAGTATTTATTTTCAGGTTTCACCGCATTTCATTTTCATGATTTGAGATCTTTTTTCCAGTTGCATGTATTCTGATTCGCATTATTTTCAGGTTCAACTCTTGTTTTTTCAGATTGGGATCTTTTTTATTCAGGTTCAAATCTTTTTCAGTTGTAATCCCAAATCTGGCGTGGGGCGAGGTGCTCGCTGAGCGGGGCGTGGAATCACAAAGGACAGCTTAAGTGGAAGGCTTAATTGGAACCACTGCCCAGACAGAGACAGCGCTCTCAGGGAACGTAAGAACTAAAACAAATGGATTTTAAGGGCAAAGTTCAAAACGTTTGACCCCAGTCTACTCCATACAACAGCCGCTTGCGTTTCCGTCTCACCAGATTGGAGAGTCCGATCCAGAACGGCTTGTCGCCCATTTGCTCCTTCACAAACTTTTCCTCCTCCTCGGAGGTGATGGAGACCAGGTCGCCGCCCTCCCAGAGGCAGTCGTGACGAGCTCCCCGCCAACCGTTGGTTGTGTCTATCTTCTTGTAGCATTTGGAGCCGTGAGAATTCCATCCGTGGTCTGTGTCACATGGCGTATGACGGGTTACACCTGATGAACCATCAAAGTTGCCATGGTCATTTTTCAACTCTTGGTAAAAACCAGAAATTCAGCAAACAAGCAAGAATGCACGCCACCTAACTGTGTCACCTGCATGACTGACAATCCACCATTGACAAGACTTACAAAGGACTTGGGAATTTAGGGCTATTAGCCTGAAATAATAGCGTCACAAAAATATCAACAAGGCACATTTTTTCAGAGGATGACCAGTTTCAATATGCTGAATAATTTCAAGAACTGAACGGAGGAGATTCAGTCCAATTCTGTCGTTCTGCCACTCGGAGAAAGAAGTTTTTCTTTTTTTTAACTCAAGTTCTGCCCACACGATGGCGCTACAGGTCTAAAATCTCCACATCAAACTTTTTTTTTTTTTTTTTCATCGACTGCCAAAAGATACATTTGCAATAAAGGAAGACGTGTTGACAAGTCACGCCTCTTGTTGTAACAAAGCGACAGAACAAAGTCCTTCTGCTCTCCCCCCCCCCCCCCCCCAACACACACACACGTTTCAAAGTATTTTCCCTTTTTTTTTTATGTCGGAATGAGACAAACTCAATGTGTGGTTGCGAATATTAAAGCCAATAGTGGTCTCCCTATGTGACGCGCGTCAAAGTCAAAGTCTCCTTTATTGTCAATTCCTTCGCATGTCAAGACACACAAAGAGATCGAAATTACGTTTCCCACTATCCCACGGTGACAAGACAGAGTTAGTTTTGTTTGGAGGGATGGACAAATAAAAGTGCAAGGTTAAAATCAAAGTGGATCATATGATATTCTTTTCGATTCAGTTGGATCAATATTGCACGTCCTATTAGATATAATAGGAGATCTTTACCAAGAGAGATTTGATCACTTGTACTTATCCTTACAATGATGTACGCCTTTAATGTAGAACGGACATCTTGATTACTATTAAGTACAAAATTGACTATTTGCTTATTTTCACGACAGTGCATGTGAGGAGAAAAATAGGGCGTCTGCCTTTCAAGGAAAGTGATACTCTGTATACACTGGATACAATGTCCCATTGTGTCTCGCAATCAATCAGCTTGTTAAAAATGCACAACATAAAAAGACAGTTTGCACTCACATGACTCAAGAAAAAACATTGACCCACAAGGTTTACGTGCATCAGAAAAATAGTTAAGTGACGTCAAGAACATCCACTCTAACAACTCAATTTGGGTCAAAGATTGGACCGAATTTAGGTTACAAACCAGACCGAACTGTTTCGCGCCGAATGATCCATTTTTATACAAAACTCAAAAAATGCCAAAACATCCCATAGTAAATTCACCCAGCTTCCTGAGTCGGTCCACTTTTAACCCAGCAGCGGATCCGCACTGCAATCCGAACCAAATGCCTCCTTCCAAAGTTATAGTAAGAGTACAACATTCGCAAGT